>NW_027397066.1:45711113-45772148 GCF_003265705.2 Callorhinus ursinus | reverse complement strand
TCCCCCCCCTTCATTCTTCCCTTCCTGCTATCTTCTTTTTTTTTTTTTAACATATAATGTATTATTTGTTTCAGAGGTACAGGTCTGTGATTCAACAGTCTTACACAATTCTTAAAATTCTTCCACAGCATCTTCATCTGCCGAACTTACCTTAAACACAAGTTTAATATTTTTCACATGTTGAAATAAATTTCTAGCCCCAAGACAGAGCCACTCCTTCCTCAGGGTACTACATCAACAGTCAGCAACCTGAAACTTCAGTAGACATTCCTCCATTAAACCAGAAGCGCAGTATATCCAGTCAGCCAGTCCCCAAACATCAAGCCAACTCTGGGCTCTTAACTTTCTTGTTTCTTGATCTCTGTAAATAAGATCAGATATGCAACCCCAGCCAATCAACTTAAGCTGAGTACCTCCTTGTTTCCTGTTTGTCTCTTTTATAAAAGCTTGAAACCCTTTTCTCTTACTTTGGAGTTCTTTGAACTCCTAGGAATGGAAAGTGCCACTACATGAAGTGTTAAATAATGTTTGTGTCACCTAAATTGTCTTCTTTAATTATTTTAACACATGATGTGGCCTTTTGAAACATGGAAGCCAGTGAGCACTAGTCAAGGAGGGTTTAACATTTTCCTGACATAAATGTCTTTGGCTTTCGGCCTCACCATACTACAGTTCACTATGCCTTTTTCAATCCATCATCGTCTCATGAATCTACAAATGTAGCTACTTTTCATATCTTCCATAGCCTCATCTATAGATGTTACTTTAGTACTTTGTGGAGCAGCCTCACATACAGATTGACAGATGTCCTCTCCCTCTTTGAGATGTACTATGTTGTTGATTCATGAACACTGAGCGCAGAGCCAGAAACTCTAGAACTCATGCCTCAACAAACCTTATCTAAACTACCTATTTTCTTGGTTAGGCACATCACAGCCTTCTCAATGCTTACAATCACTAGATAACACTTCAGCATTTGGCTTGGGAGACCATTTTAAACAGCGAAATCACTAACAAAAAGCACAAAAATGTGAACAAAGTGTTACTGAACAGACCTGCCAAAAGGGTCTATAGGAGAGGCGAAACACAAAAACAGAGAAAATTTTTCAAATTTTTTTTCTGTTCTGTCCCTGAGAATTATAGCAAAAGTGCCATTGAGTATTGATTTGGGGGCAACAAACAAATTTTAGCAATTAGGTGAATTCACATACATGGGATTGCAAATAAGGATCAACCATATGTAGTTTGCCCTACTTCAATTATACTCCAATAAGATTGTGAAGAAAACTGTTGGTTCGTGTTCAAATGAATGAATGAAGGAGCTTAAGTCACTTGCAGAACAAAGCCTTCAGTTATAGAGGTATACAATGGCTAGTCTGAGACTCTGGGGAAATATGCAGTAATCTCTACCCATTCCTTCTGTGCCATCTGCAGAACCTGACAACGGGTAGTAGCTTAGGCTGTCAGCCTGGTGACACTGATACTTTACTGTAGTCCCATCTACACATCAGTAACAGAACATGTGGGGAAAAATGGAAATAATATCAGACCACTCTCCAAAAGTTTATACACGTGTTCCCCTGCTCTGAAGACGGAACCAGAACATTTCCTCTGTGGAGACTTTTTGCAGGTCTGCTCATTCCCAAGTTTCTAACAACCACTGTGACCTAAAAGAAATCTGTATGTTTTTCTGGTCTAAAATTAGCACATGGAGGGTGTCACCGGAATGACTCTTGCACAGGCAATTTAGAGACTACAGCTCACTCAGTTCTAAATCATGTCTCTTTCCAAGTTTAGTTAGCATACGTGCCACCAAGTAACTTAAAAAAAAGAAAACTTTTGGAGACTTCCTACAAACAACGGATATTGCCACTATTTCTTAAGTGTGTCACTGGCCTACTGTTGCTAAGCTACTCATTTTAAGATTCGTTCTCCACATTTTGTTTTAAATTATTCCTCATCATTCTTATTCATAGATTACCTTTGTCTAAATATAAACTGCTTTATCTGCGTTTAGTTGTTTTAATATGTCTAACAGTTGTTTAAGCTGTTTACTTTTTTCAAACTGGAATGTCTACCTCTATGCTGTCTTTGTGACAATGATTTTTCTGTTCCTGCCTTTCTGAGTATATGTATTTGTATTATTCTTCATTCTTTCCTTCTCTTTTTCTTCTCTGATTACTTTCACTCTGTGTCATTGTTCATCTTTGCAGATCCTTTCCTTAATCTTTCAGTTTTTGTCATTTCCTATAGCTGACTTTTTTTCTTTGATTTCCTCTTTTTCATTCCATTATCATGGAGGACAGCATAGTATAGAGGTTAAGAGTTTGGTCTCTGGAACCAGACGTCTCAGGTTTGAGTAATGAGTTTGACACTTATGAGCTATAATGGATGAGTTATGTAAACTTTCTGGGTTTTAGTTTTTTCATCTATAAAATGAGGATAACCATAACATCCTCATACAGTTTTTGTGAGTTTTCCATGATTCATCCTTGAAAATCACTTTTAAAAAGTGCCTACAGCATAGGGATCACTATTGCCATCTGCCAAATAAATTAAATGGTTAATTGTAATTTATTATCAGAAATATTATGGAAATGGTATATTGGCATGGAGACAGTGATACTGAATTAAGTGGAAATAATGACTGGATGGACTAAATGAGGGGTTGAAAAGAAAAGATTTGGGGCAGAACAACATTAGGGACTTGGGAAGAAAACACTATTTACATACAAACAGAGCCTGTATGATCTTTCTGGTAACTATCAATGCATTTAAGAGTGAAGGATAGCAGATTCTCTTACAAAAAGTGGTAAGAAACCAGGAAGCTTCTGAGAGGTCTGCAAGACTGAGGAGAACAGTAGGGAGGAGAATGATAGGGATGGAAATAGGTAACAACTCAGAGATAAGTTCATTATGATAAGGTTTTTAAGATAAGGTGAAAGGGAGAATGAAGTTTGTCTGGGTCCCATCAGGTCCAGAATGGGAGCCTACTGAATGGCATTTTGAATAATTCAGGGACAGTGTCAGGTTCAGGATGAGAAAAAAGCAGTGATTCTAATATTGTATATACACACTACAGATGTACTGCATTATCATGGTGTTCCAAAAAACAGGTGGCTATGTGTATGAACTACTTTTCTCTGGGTATAGTACTTATTAACAAAATGAAATAAAAAGCACCAAAAGAATAAATGTTGAAAAGAATTCCATCCTGAAAATAAATCTACTTCAGTGATCTGACTTAAAAGAGTTCTGATAATCTGTGACCGTTGGTAACAAAACAATGGTGCTAGTTGGCCATGGCTCTGGGGACACTGAAACACTCAAAATGCCAGTATAAGCTTATCTTTGGTCAGAATGCTGAGTCACACCAAAAAGTAAGATAACATTCACTTTTTATGTAACTTATTTCCTTTGTCATGATATTTTTGTTCAAGTCCTGAATTCAATGTCCACTTTCCAGAAGAAGTCACTACCTCATTCAACTATTCTTTCAGCAAGCCTATAATGAACTCCTTGCTTGGGTAGGGCATAATCTTATTTGCAAGTGAAAAAACAATGCAAAAATTTTCTGACTTTGGGAATCCAAGTCTAGTTTGGAAGACCTATACCACCAAAAAGTAATTACAATAGAAGGTGATAACTATTAACAAGATTAGGTTTAAGTACCACAGGCACATCAAAGACATTGTACTTAATTAGGCCAACGATGCTTCTGAAATAAATGGCAATTTTTATCCACATATCACCCTGTCTACTATGATTTTCTAATCCATATATAATTGGGACCTTCTTGCCAGGATATATTTATTTTCATGGTTCAAGTTGTTCAGAATCACATTGGTTTTTTTTATTTCTTTGTTTTGTTTTTTGAGTTTCTTTGTTTTAAATTTTACTCACTAGGTTCACTTTGTATTGTATCGATTTACCAATCTGAAACCATATTTCCCAGAATTTCTTTCACTGTATGACTGGCCACAAGAGAAATTTCCTTTCAGGTAGAAAGGAAACAACAGGCATTATCCTCAGAAAAGGCAGTGTAGGATACCAGGGGTCACTGTAGCCCCCACACCTTGTTGGTGATCTGCTGCCTCAACTTGTGGGTGTGGGGCAAAAGCCAGGCCCACAACTGAATCCTAATAATGTTGACTCTTACCTGAGCCCTCTACTCCCAAAAAACAGGGATGGTTATGAAATCTCCCCCACCCCTACCTCCACACCCTTTTGTGTTCCAGAGAAAAAAGTTTACTGCAAAGAACCATCCTTACCCTATGACCCAGATAAGACTTACAGATGTTCCCCTTGTCTACCTATAAGGCCAGACACTGAACCTTGTGTCATAAATGATTAGCTGAACTGCTTCTCCCCACTGATCACTGGGAACAAAATGCATGTTAGCCAAACTTTGATTCATCTTCTCTCCTTTCCCAGGTCCCTCAATTGTGGCCAACACACAAATTTGCTTTAACAGCCACTTCTGAGAATAAGCTGGCCTCTAAGCGAAACAGTCTGTGATTTACTGTCTGCTACACTTTCATCCCACCTCCCCACATCCTTTTCTTTCTAGACTTGTTTACTCTTCTCTGTAAAAGAAAAACCCTTCTACCTAACCTTTGAGTGCTTGAAGTCTTATGGTCACAGCCTCCTCCCTATTGCAACTGTTCCTTCCCTCATTCTCAACTTCCCCTTTGCAATAATTCTTTTGTCAAATAAAATTTACACCAGACGAAGTTAAATAGGCAAGGAAGAATTTATTCAAGGTATTGTAATAGGGGAAAGAGATTGAACTCCACTCTGTTGAAACAAAAGGCAGGAGAGTTTTTAGGTGCTGCGGTAAGCTGATAGAAAAATATTGCAGGCTGCTGAGGGGGAGGTTGACCAAGGGGATGTGTCCAGCACATTGAGTTATTCTTGAGTTTGCAAATATTTTCTTCTGTGACTAGGCCATCAGTGTTCTCTAACTGGTGCCCATGGAAGTCAGGCCCCTACCTTCCCACAAAGACTGTGATATAGAGGTGCTATTTCCTTCAGTGTTTACATGTCAAAGAGATGGTCCCCCATTTTTGAGAAAGTCATTTCCAGGACGATAAAACCGGTAAGTGGTCGGGAGAAGATTACATATATTTCTAAGGAGTAGAGAAAGAGTTTACAATTCCAAGTTTTCTGAAGTAAAGGGTCTAAGAAAAAGGAGGTCAGGCACTTATCATCAGGAAGAAAATTGTCTCAAATTTAGTCCAGCTGAGGAGACTGTTAAGGCCAACTCGGTCACTTTCAAATAAAATCTCTCCTTACTAAATCTGGATGTTTTTTATTTGACCCTCCTTTCATTTCGGTGGGACCTCCTCCATCCTGGTTCAGTCAGGTGAGCAGTACTGTAGTGAAAAGCTCCAGCTTCTCCTGCAGGTCATTCAAGGTCGGAAGCAGTGAATGCCCAATGTGGGTTCTAGCTTGTTCTCATCAATTCTAGTCTGCCCTCTTTCTCCCCACTTTACGTTCAGCCCTGCTGACCTACATGTAATTTCATGCCCACATCCAGGAACAGAGACAACAGCCTTCCAGAGATTTTTTTACCAGCTCTCACAATTATAGAAATCTTAATAATACAATAAACTCTTTTTTTTCCATTTTACTCATAGTGGCTCTGACTCTGTAACTGAATCCTTCCTGATATACTGCCTCAGCAAATAAGAATGCAACCAGGTACAACTTCTAATTTCCACCTAAAATTATGTTTTTAAAAATTAATGCACCATTAATAACCCTGATATGACAGCAACAGCTTCTTTGCACTATAAATATATGCAAAATAAAGGCAAAATATATTAGCTTCATATAATTAGATAATCTAATTTTTTCTATTTGTTTTTGTAATTCTTTTCTATAAATTCCTTAGCCAAATTAATAAGTGCTTATTAATAAAACCCCAATCTTTCGTAAATGTTTTTCCTCTTTAGTAAATATCCCCCCCATCTCATCTTGAAAAGAAATCCTCTACTTCAGTCATCTGCCTTAAAACATTCTGATAATCTGTAACTCTTGGTTACAAATAATTGTACTAGTTGACTGTACCTCTGGGGCCTTCTCACTGTTGTACTTAAAGTGTCAGTATTATCTAGTCTTTTGATCTGAACACTGATTTCCATCCACCATACACCCAGTAACTGGGGGTTAAGACTTCAATATCCTTTTGGGAGGACATTATTCAACCCATAACATCAGACAAGCAGAGACGAAGAAGAAAGCATTCCATGCAGAGGAAATAGCAAGTATTAAGCAATGGGTTTTGAAAAGAAAGCATTGCTTAAAGGCTAGCAAACATGTTCTCATGTGACTTCAAGAGAAGAGAGGTTGAGAAGAGCATGCGAGATTGCCCAGGGTAGAACATGTGGCTAATGAAAGCTAGAGTAAGGTGTTTGCAATGGAAAGACACCCAAGTGTTTCAAGAAGGAAGTGACATGATATAATTTCTATTTTTAAAAGATTACCCCAGGTGCTAGGTTTAGAATGGATTGCAAGGGGTAGGGTATATAAAAATTTAGATACAAAAAAACCCTTGCAAAACAAAATATACTATAAAGAACCAAAAGAAGATGTGGTAGACAAAGTTAAAATTCAAACAGAAGAGTGGAGGAGAACATTTACAGCATCTATAGTAGACATAGTATGCTGAAATACATAAAAGTTAAAAAAAGATGAATATTCTAACAAATAAGTAAGAAATATGAATTGGCAATTCACAGATGAAATATGAATATGGTCAATTACGTGTGAAAATAAGTTCAATTCTACTAGGATTTGGACAAATACAAGCAATGAGTTTGAAATTTTCATCCGTCAAATAGAATAAAAAGTGTGATAAAATTAAATATTAATGAGAGTGAAATGAAATAGAAACTATCATATACTAGTGTTGGGAATGTGGCTAGATACAAGCACTTTATTTTTTTTTAATTTCAGGTTTTTATTTAAATCCTAGTTAGTTAACATATAATGTAATATTAGTTTCAAGAGTAGAATTTAGTGATTCATCACTTACATATAACACCAAGTGCTCATCAAAACCAGTGTCCTCAATACCCATCACCCACTTAGTCCATCCCCCTGCCCGCCTCCTTCCATCAACCCTCAGTTTGTTCTCTTAGTTTTGGTTTTGCCTCCTTTTCTTTTTCTTCCCCTTCCCATTTGTTCATCTGTTTTGTTTATTAAATTCCACATATGAGTGAAATCATATGGTATTTGTCTTTCTCTGACTGACTTGTTTCACTTAGCAAAATATGCTCTAGCTCCATTCATGTCTTTGCAAATGGCAAAATTCCATTATTTTTGATGGTTGAGTAATAGTCCATTGTAGATATATACCACCTCTTCTTTATCCATTAATCAGTCATTTGGGCTCTTCTTTATCCATTCATGGACATTTGGGCTCTTTCCATTACTTGGCTATTACTGATAATGATGCCATAAACATCGGGATGCATGTACCCCTTCAAATCTGTATTTTTTGTATCCTTTGGATAACTACCTAGTAGTGCCATTGCTGGATCATAGGGTAGTTCTATTTTTAGTTTTCTGAGGAACCTCCACACTGTTCTCCAGAGTGGCTGCACCAATTTGCATTCCCACTAATAGTGTAAGAGGGTCACCTTTTCTCTGCATCTTCACCAACATCGTTGTTTCCTATGTTGTTAATTTTAGCCATTCTGACAGGTGTGAGGTGGTATCTCATTGTGGTTTTGATTTCTATTTCCCTGATGATGAGTTATGTTGAGCATCTTTTCATGTGTCTGTTAGCCATCTGGATGCTTTATTTGGAAAAATGTCTATTCATGTCTTCTGCCCATTTCTTACCTTAATTATTTGGTTTTTGTGTGCTGAGTTTGGTAAGTTTACAGATTTGAATACTAACCTTTTATCAGATATGCTATTTGCAAATATTTTCTCCCATTCTGTAGGTTGTCTTTTAGTTTTATTGATTGTTTCCTTCGCTGTGCAGAAGCTCTTTAGATATAAGCATTTTAAAATTAAAAATTCATTTGCTCTGCATTTACCCTACAGAATACATTCCCAAAGAGGCTTGTACACTGATGTTCAGTATTGTGTTATTGTTTATGTATAGTATGCATATTTATACATATTGTATATACATATTAAAACATAAACAATAGTACATGCTTTCTCTGGGTACACATTCATACTTAGAGATACATAGAAAAAGTCTGAAAAAATACAAACCAAACTAGTTATAACAGTTATCTCTGGCTTGACAAACTGAACTTCAAATATTGGTAAATCAAGGAAAAGTTTAATCTTATTGTATCAATTTTCAAATCAGGAAAATGCATTCCTCATAGACACAGTATAACAGAATAGTTAGATGTGCAGAATGCCTGGTTTTAAATTCCAATTCTGCCATTTACATAAAAGTGACCTTTGGCAAGTTTCTTAACTTCTTTGTTCCTTTGCTTATTTTATTTGTAAAATAAAGTTAAAACTATATTTACTTACACATCATTTGGGGTATTTGATGATTAACTGGTTAAAATGTTCTATATATCTCAAGAGTTTAGCACCAACCCTAGTACATAATACCTGTTAATACTTATATAATCTAAAATATTTTAAAAGTTTAATGTGATCCCAAGCAAAGAGAGTTCTGTTAATTTTGGGAAAAATATGTAGAGAAATAAGTACAAATATACTTTATCTTATTGTATTATTTCATAGGTAATTATCTTTTATCATTTGAATGGTAAGAGAAACTTTAAAAATGGGGAACTTTAAATCTCAGATTTAGATAAATTCATGTGAGAAAACATGCATCAGTGAAGAAAACATCCCTAGTTGGATTAAGGAGTTCACTTAAGGATGTTGTGGGAAAAGAGCATGAAGCATGAAAGGCTTTGAATTCGGTGCTTAGGAGTTTGAACTTTATCTATGCAGCAAAGAAAAGTCCTTGATGCTTTTTGAGCAGAGGAATGATATGGTATGTTAGCTATTTGAGGTTGACTTTTCTATTCTTGGTATACAGGATTGTACAGGAAAAACCAAAGCCAAGCAGGTTTGTCATGGCTATAGCAATAGTTTGTATGGTAGTGAGGATATGAACTAAAACGATTAGAAAGGGGAAAAAAGGGATGTTCAAGAGTACCCAAGAATCCCCTGGTTTCCAGAAAAACACTACCTTAAACCCAGTGAAAGTTGCCAGATTTAGAAAATAAAAAGATGGGAAACTCAGTTAAATGTGAATTTCGGGTAAACAAATCATTATTGAATGTAAATATGTCCCCACTATTGCATTTATCATTTCTCTGAAATTCACATTTAACTGGACAACCTGTATTTTATCTAGCAATCCTATCCCTACTCACTAATTTTACCTTTAAAATCAGGTTTAATCACTCTACAAAGTACTTTAACTCTCTTGTTTTGACTGTTAACAGTTATATGAGAAGACAGAAGTGGCCACGTGGCAGTCAAGACTTCCTGCCCAACTGAGACAGGGAAAATAAAGGGACCCCATGAAAACCTGCTGTTTTTTTTGTTGTTGTTGTTTTGTTTTGTTGCTCCTTTTCCTGCTTCTATTCTTGCTAGGACCTTCACCCCTACCTTACATACACCTTATGGAACAGATAACATGTCCTTCTTGTAAAGGTCAAGGATTTAATGATTTCTTTGGAGTCTTCTAACACAATAGATAACATCTATGGAGTGACTGGACAGGGTCATCATGAATGTTTTCTAAGGCCACTGACTCATCAAGACCCCTGGCTCTAGGGTATAAGTGGCTAATGGAAGACACCTAAACTCCTCTTTGTTCCTGGATACCTGAGAAGACATGTGCACCAGACCACTGTCCTCAATAAAAACCCCAGGCCCCAAGCAAAGAGGAGACTCACTCTTCTTTCCTTTCTGAGTCTCCTGGACCCTTCATTCATATCTACATTCTCTGTATATCTTTAATAAACTCTGCTCTCACTTCTTCTTGGCAGAAAAGTGATTTCTATCCAGTCCAGGATCCTTTTGGCTGGTCCTGCAGGACCCATTCTGGGTCCTCAGACCCAGCCAGCCTGCATCACAATGGGAATGTCATTATGTCTTCTAGTGAAAACATTCCTCTTCATATTCAAGGCCTCAGAGCCCAAAGCCATGGGAATAAAACACAAAATGCTTATGAACAGGCTATTAGTGACAGAAGATGCCTCCACTCCCATACCACACCAATCACTGGTTCTAATCATATAGGGCATCGTTTGGACTATACCACAATATTGCAATTTACTATCATCCAACTGAGACTGTTACTGTGTTTTTATTTATTTTATTTTTTGTTACTGTGTTTTTAATAGGTTATTCCATTCTTCCATTAAACCATTCTTCCATTACAATGGTTGATTTGGTACATGATAAAACCTGTACAATCTCTGGGTTAAATCTCCTTGATCACTACTTTTCCAATAAAAATATTACTTTGTCAGACATGGCAGTAAACACAGCATTTAGGAAGTCAACACATGGTGGTGCTGGAAGAAGCACTGTGGGTAGGAAAGGCAACTCTATACTCAGACTTGCAATTCCAAAGAGAACATATGACTGCTTTCTTCAGAATGGAAGATGTCAAATGCAATCAACTGCCATCTGGAGACTGGCTGACCTCCCAGGAAACAGTGTCATATCAGGAGCTCAGCACTGGCCTCTACCATTGGTAAGCTGGGCATTCATCAGTTGCAATAATCTTAGCTGACTCGGTGAATGGATGTGCTCTTTCTTTATCTGTAGTTAACCCTTCTTCCTGTCATCATGAACATTTTGTTAATGATCCCATTGAACAAGCAAAAGGATGGTTGAGGAGAGAGGATGCTTGACATTCACAGAATGTGTCATCTTGTTTACTTGAACATCATGAGCTTCTGTTGAGTAGATATCCTCTGGTGGGCATTGGGGTTTTTGTTGTTGTTGGGTTTTTTGTTTGTTGGTTTCTTTGTTTTTTAGAGAGGGGGAGAGGAAGAATCTCAAGCAAGCTCCACACCCAGCGCAGAGCCCAAAGAGGAGCTCAATCACACACCCCTGAGATCATGACCTGAGCAGAAATTAATAGTCGGATGTTTAACTGACTGAGCCACCCAGCCGCCCCTCCTCTGGTGGGTATTTGTATGCACAGGAACATCTTTATACTCGGAGAATTCCATCCATGTATCTCTTCCTCATATTCATTTTGGCAACAATTCTCTAATCTTGTTTTTCCAGGACACTGGTCACTTAGCCAAATTAGCCCTTGCCTGTAAAGAGATATAATTCCATACCTCTGGCCATTGTTCCTTCAACACAAACTGAATATATGAGTGTTCAGCTCATTAGGATTATTTCAATTCTTTCTATCCCCCAGTCTTTCCTGGCCATCCCTGAGTAGGACTATAATGCCTCTATTTCAGGTCGGTGCCAACATAACATGTGAAACCTTCTATAAATAAGGTCCTGATGTACTATTTTTAGTCAGCTAATCATAGATAAACCCTCCATGAGGCCATAGGTGGAACTGGAAGAAATAGGTTGCACTGTAGCTGTAGCAAGTGCCTTGGAAGTTACAGTGACTTACTCACACTTATGCCAACAGGACACATTTCCATTTGCTGACGGAGTACTACTGAATACATCTGACATTAGAACTTAGCGGATCAGATAATGTATCAGTTTTCTACTGCTTTGTACAAATTACCACAAATTTAATGACTAAAAATGATACCCATTGATAATCTCACAGTTCTGGAGGTCAGAAGTCTGGCACTGCATAAATGGATTCTCTGCTCAGTGTCTCATAAGGCTTAAATCAAAGCAGGACTGTGTTCCTTTCTGGACGCTGTGGGTAAGAATCTGCTTCCAAGAACATTCAGATTGTTGGCAAAATTAAGTTTCTTAAGTTTATAAAACTGAAGTCACTATTTCTTTGACATGTGGCCCTCTTTAACCTCAAGTCAGCAATAGTGTATCATAATCCCTTTCATGCTTCAAATCTCTGACTTTCTCCTCTTTGCTAACTGGAAAAAATTTCCTGTATTTCAATGGCTCAGTTGATTAGAATAGGCCCACCAGGATATTGGTGAATAATTTCCCTATTTCAAAGTCAACTGATTAATAACCTTCACTACATCATCAAAGTGCATGGTGTTGCTTGAAAACTCTAGTTCTATGCTGTATACTTCAGCTTGCCAGAAGCTTATAGAGCATCTGCATCTTCCACAGATAACCTTAGGTACCACTGAATCTGTTAATGCTCAGTTGAAGAAACTTTTCTTACTGTAGGTTCCATTCAAAATCAGCAATCATAAGGGCTATGTGAAAAATACATCAGCATAGTGGTTTTAAGTCATATCCCTTCCTGTTCATCCAAACTAAATTTCTGTATCTTTTCTCAATTACATGGGTCAAGTAGATGTCCCAGCTGTTTCACTAGAGAAACACCATGATTAATTAGTTAGATCATTCTGTTTGTTTCTCCAGCCTTGCTACCCATTTGGTAATCACACCTATTTTTTACATGGTTGAGAATTGCCACTCCAGATCCCATCAAGCCCCGGTTAGCTCATTTCAGTGGTGGAATATAATACTACAGGTCATCCCCACCTTGCTGAATAAGCTACTACAGAGACTTTAAAGGATGCTGACATTCCTCACAAATATATTTCTCAGTGCTATTATACAGGGAGTATCTTCAGATCACTTGTGGGATATAATGAAGTAGGGAGTGATCAGGCTGCATATGATAAATCCAGTCCAACTTTCCTTTATCACTAAGTTCTTGGATTCCTTTCTTTATATTTCACCAAGGAAATTCTGAAATCTCGACTTAATTTAATGTAGGTTATAATTTATTCCCAGGTTTCAGTCAACCAACCAAGAAGGCAATATGATTCACTACTAGTTCCTTCACCTAACAAATAGAATTTATTAAGTCTATGAAAAGTGAACCCATGTAAGTAAGTTCAGCCCAGTCCAATGTTAGGTTCTTTTCTCTTGGGTCAAATGCTTTTACAATTGATCCCCCACATATACTGTCTGGGATTCTGCTGATATAAATGAATAAAATTTTACAATCATTTAGACTTGAGAATTATCTTCCTTCAGATCACACAGTATACTAGTTTCCCTTGGGTGTGTTGGGACCCTTTGTTATAGATTTGAAAGCCAAGAGGATTGGTGGAATGTCCTCAGGGGTATTAAGATCCTCTTGAAATTTGCTTGCCTTAGGTGAGTTTTTTACAGGGCACTTCTGGTGTCAAGAGAGACTCAGTGAGATTTGAGTGGTCAAGGTTATCTGAATATATACATTTGTTCCTGCTCTAATTCCTAAGAGTCTCACCCTTTCTCAGCCACTTCCCTAACATGAGACCCAGGGAGTCAAGTAAATTAATTATGTTGTAATTCTGCTTCCCACAGGATAAATTTGAGATAGATTATAGCTCCATTGGCCGTATTATGATTATAAAAGATAAGAAATTCTTTTAGGACATTCATAAAGCCTTTCTCGTTCTTAAACTGTGGCTTGAGTTGAGAATCTAAAATCCTAAATTTTTCTTTTGTTTCTATAGGTTCTGTGGTATAGTTAAAGCCGCCATCCGTCCCCACTTTTTATAATTATTATATGTTTCTTAATATTACTCTATTTCTTTAATAGAAATACCACAAATTCTCAGTGGCTTAACATAACAAAACATTTTTTTCACATCCCAGTCCTATAAAAGTTTATAGTTACATAGCCTTCCATGCAGTCATTCAATTGACTCAGGTCCTTCACTTATTTATTCCTTGAAATTCTCTAATGATATTACTAATTCAAATTGTAAAACATAAGACTTATGCATATTTCCACTGGTCAAGCCAGGCAATAGCTTACATCACTTGGGCCCTATTCTATGGACAGAATTTAGTCATATGGTCACAACTAACTGCCAGGCAGACTGAACTTAATCCAGCTGTGTGTTCGAGAACTCGTTTTGATAAACACACAAACTTGCTACTACTCTCTATCTTCTTATTCTCATAAAAATATCAAATAAATATTCTTTTACAAATATCACTCATTTTCACAATCATACTCATTCCCAAAGTCTCATGCATTCATGCATTTAGTTCAATGTCCAGAAACTGCAAGTGATACACATTTCTTATCATCAGGTTCAGTTGCATCTTTCTATGATGCAGCAACCTCGGAACCAAACTGACATGTTATCTTCTCCCCACCTCTAAAACATCCAGTAGTGGAGTAGGAAAAGAAGACCCCAGT
Source organism: Callorhinus ursinus (assembly GCF_003265705.2). NCBI lineage: Eukaryota > Metazoa > Chordata > Mammalia > Carnivora > Otariidae > Callorhinus > Callorhinus ursinus. The sequence continues at coordinate 45,757,867 of NW_027397066.1, read as the reverse complement.
AAAATCTCCCCTTTGGAAAAGAGGGGAATGGATGACACAAAGCAGTCACTAATCTGTAGAAAGGATGAAATCTGCTTGGGTAGGCATTATAAAGTCCCCATATCTGGGAATAGGAAAATATTCTAATTATGTTGTAAATCTTCTTTCTGGGAATAATAGTTCTTTGAGAACACTGTTTTTGCCCTCTTTGAAGTATTTCCTTGTTGAATATCCATTATCTAGCCAAGTATGAAAAATGTCTGCCTTCCTAGGGAGCTGAAAAAATTTTGCAGTCACTTTTGATCCCAGGGCTTTTTTGGTTATGTTTTTTTTTTCTTTCTCTTTTTAAGATCACTAAATATTAACAAACTCTGTTCTTTTAAGCTGGTGGTTCTTTTCTGTTTGTTTCTCATCAAATCCTTGCCCCCCTGTAACTGTACGCAAAGTTGTTTTCTAGATTATGCTTTAAATCTTGTCTATTTCATTCCTTCCTCACCGCACCTCTCTCTCACAGTACTGGTGATGTTATTGAGGCTACCTAAAACAATAGGCTTAGGTAAGGGAGAAAAAAACTCTTAATCTGATAATTACCACACAAATTATTCACTTTCTTTAATAGCGTCTTATTAGATGCTAGTTACTTAAGGCCTTCTACAAACTTACTCTTAATATTTGGTTTTGTGAAACAACTTTTCTAATCTCATAAGGCACTTGTACTCTAAACTTTCTCTATTACCTTTGATCTCTGCTTCAAAATTAGTCAATTATTCCTTGAGCTAATCTCTTGGCTAAATGTCACCAATAATAACAGGCACACACTATTACTCCCTTTCAAACTTTCCCCTAGAAGGATTTTGCCTTCTGCCAAGTTATCAAAGTGATAATTTTACCAAATATCTTGCCATAGCTTGAAGGCTCCACAGTCTTCTAGCTATGTAGTGTTTTCAATGCCGCTTGCCACCTATTTGCTAAATGAACTCCACTTATTTTAGTTCTGTTGTTATGGCAGCACCCAAATTATGGCACCATTATCTGAATTTAGTCAGGATTTATTCCGAAAAGCAAATCACTCTAGATATTTCAAGTGGGAAGAAACTTAAAAGACTTGTGACAGTTTTAAAAAATGACCACAACTTTGTTGACACTCCACTCATTGAGAGACAGGATCGGTGTCTTCTCTCCTTGAACTTGGATCATACGTTCTTCAATAATATTGTAAATTACAAGTGACCCCCATATAACTTCCAAATCTAGGTCATAAGAATCCATAAAACTTATGCCCAGTTCATTTGGGATAGTTACTATAAGGGAAGCCAGATGCCATCTAAAACGACTATCTATACCCACAGTACTACACTGGAGAAGCAAGCTGATAGTCAGCATCAACTACAGCCCATGTGAATGAGCCTTATTGGAATTCAGACTATTAGAACTTTCAAGACATCTAATGGCAACCATAAAAGAGACCCCCAAGCAAAATTTTGTAGCCAGACCTCCTTAAATTTCTGGCATATAAAACTGGGGACAAAATAAAATGGCTGTTTTAAGTTGTTATATTCAGGGATAATTTTTACTCAGCAACAGTAACCAGGGCAGTAAGAATTATGTATTTATGAAATTTCTGGAAAGAATGTCTACTTCCATATATGAAAAATTAATGGCCATAGATATTTCTCTTCCACCAAAAAACAAAAAAAACAAACAAAAAACCTAGAAGACCAGACAAAATACATGACCCTTATTTGCAGGCATTGGAAAACAGGCAGCAAAGTACTGTGATAACTGAGAGAAAGGTAACCAATGAGGTAGATTCTATGATTGCCCAAATTTACTACATGGAGGCAGTGTCCAGGCTGCAGGTTACAAAGGAGAACATAAATGTAGCCCAGAGACCTCAAAGAATTGAAGAGAGAAGAGACAGTGAAAGGAGTTCAGCAAGGTCACAGGCAGCCAGAATTTGTAGAGCAGACTAAGGGAATAAAGGGGGTTACTTAGAGAAAGAATCTCAGAAATCTACAGTCTTTGTTGAGTGCTGATCTGGATAATCATAGGTTGAAATTCCATGGGACGAAGGAATAAAAATACTGGAAAGCATTTAGTAGTTCAAATAATAGCCGGAGTTCACATAAGGATTGGAATAGTTCATATACCTACCATCTGAAGTAGTATGATATTAAATTTACAAGGCAATTTTAAGTCTTCTGAAAGGTATTACCTCAGATGTGCATCTAAATTAGACCTAACTAAATGTTGTTTAGTATCCATACATACCCAACAATGTAAAATTTACAATATTCACCATCCAATAAAAACTTACCAGGAATGCAAAGAAGCATAAAAATATGGCCTATAACCAGGAGAACAATAAATTAATAAAAGCAGAACAAGAAATGATAGGGATTAAAGGCTTTAAACAATATAAATATCACAAATATGCTCAGGATGTAAAAGAAACATGAACATGATGGGAAAAGAAAAAGAAGCTATAAAAAAGTTCAAATGGGACTTACACAAATAAAAAATACAATATTTTAACTGAATAATTATGAGAGACAAGAAACGATCAGTAAATTTGAAGGCATAGCAATAAAATTACTCAAAATAAAGCCCACAGAGAAAAAAGTCTGAAAAACTGAAGGGCACACCAGTGATCTGTGTCCAATGGAAAAACAGTAAGCTGCTAAAATTATGTGTAATCAGAATCTCAGAAAAAATAAGGGTGTGGGTAAGGAAAAAATTGAAGAAATAAATATCATAATATCAAAATCAGTAAAAACTCTAATCCTACAGATTGAAGAAGCTCAGCAAACCCTAAGCAGAATAAATACAATAAAACATCATAATGAAAATACTAAAACATCAGTGACATAGAGAAAAATTTTAAAGTGGCTACAGGGGAGGAAAGACACATTATATTAAAAAAGAAATGCTAAGAATGAGAGCTGGCTTCTTGTCATAGTCTAGGTAAGACACAAGAATATTAATTTACTTCTATAAACTGTTAAAAGAAAAAAAATCTATCAATCATAATTTTATGCACAGAGAAAATATGTTTTAAAGGCAAAAATAATGACTTCTATACACCAAAGGATCTGACAGAACTTGTCACTAGCAGAAACTGCACTGACAGAAATCTTTTTCTTTGCATTTTTTTTGCATTTTTTATTTTATTATGTTATCTTAATCACCATACATTACATCATTAGTTTTTGATGTCGTGTGCCATGATTCATTGTGCACTGACAGAAATCTTAAAAGAAGTCCTTCCAACAAAAGAAAAATACCAGGGAGAAATTTAATTCTACACAAAAAAAAATGATGAGTGCAAGAAATTTTAACTATGTGGGTAAATACTAAAGCCATTTATTCTCAATGTCTAATCTTTTAAGATGATAATGATGTATAACAAAAATAATAACGATTGGCAGGATTACAACATGAGTAGAAGTACATGACAACATTATCACAAAAGCAAGAGGAGTAAATGGAAGGTTCTTTCACTATGTAACTGGTTTGGTATCATTTGACTATAGACTGTGATAAGTTAAAGATATATCGTAAACCTGAGAGAAACCACTAATATACATGTATATATAGAAAGAGAGAGAAAGAATGAGAGAGAGAGCCAATAAGCCAACAGTAGAGATAAAATAGAACCAAAAAAATTCTCAATTAATCTGAAAAAAGACAGGAAAGAAGAAGAAAAAGAACAGAAGATGGAAAAATAGAAAACAAATACCAAGATTTTAGATTTATACCAAACTACATGAACTTTAAGTGATCTAAATATGTTATTTAAAAGAGAAGAGAGTGTCAGAATAAATAAAATAGCAAGATGCAACCATATCCTATTATAAGAAATCCACATTGAATACAGAGACTCAAAATGTTTACAAGTGAAAAGATAAAAAAAATATGGCACACAAACACGAATCAGTAGAAAGCTAGAACAGCTATATTTAGTATCAGATAAGTAGATTTTAGAACAGAGTATTATTAGAAATAAAAAGGTACATTCTACAGTGAAAAAGATACAATTCAGTAAGAAGTCATAATAATCCTAAGTGTCTATGCATCCGGGAACGAAATAACAAAATACATGAAACAAATACTGATGGATGTTGAAGAATATAATTAGATCTGTGAACTTCAGTATTCCTCTCCCTTCAGTCAATAAAACAAGTAGCACCCCCATCAAAATAAATCAAGAAGAACATGGATTTTAATAACATGAAGGAATTTTACTTAATTGGCATTCCACTCAACAACAGCTGAATACAAATTTTTTTCAGTGTTCATAAAACATTCCCTAACTTTATTTTTCAAAGTCTCTATACATTTGAATGAAAACATGCAGTTGTTTTCTAACTATGAGACAACTAAACAACAACAACAAGAGATATCTGGAAAATCTCCAAATATCTGAAAATGAGAAACACACAAATAAATAACAGATAAGTAAAAGAAAAAATCACAAGAGAAAATAGAAATATTTTGAAATGAAGGAAAATGAAACACAATATTTTAAAATTTGGAGAGCAGCTAAAGCACTGCTTAAAGGAAAATTTATAGTACTTAACATCAATATTAAAAAGGAAGAAAGTAGAAATCTTATGTTCTACTTTAAAAAACTACAAATGAATATTAAGCCTAAAGTAAACAGAAGGAAAAACATAACGATAAAAGTAGAAACTAATGATGTAAAAAATTGATAAGCAGCAGAAAAAATCAACAATGCCAAGCAATGGTTCTTTAAAACCGGAAATAATAGGGATGCCTGGGTGTCTCAGATGGTTAAGTGTCTGCCTTCAGCTCAGGTCATGATCCCAGGGTCCTGGGATCGAGCCCCACATTGGGCTCCTGGCTCAGCGTGGAGCCTGCTTCTCCCTCTCCCCCTGCTCATGCTCTCTCTTTCTCTCTGTAATCTCTGTGTCTCAAAGGAATAAACAAAATCTAAAAAAAAAAAATTGAAATAATAATAGATAACTATTTTTCTTAGGTCAAGAATAAAAAAAAAAAGTCTTGTGTTCCTGCTCTCACTGTCTCTCTCTCTGTCAAATAAATAAATAAAATCTTAAAAAAAAAGGGGGGGGGACCTGGGTGGCTCAGTCGTTAAAAAAAAAAAGTCACCAATAACCAGCCTGAAAGAAGGGACATCACTGCTGATGCTACAGTCATAGAAAATAAATTAATTAATTAAAGAATATTACAAACAATTTTATGTCAATAAACTTGAGAATTCAGATAAAAGGGACAAATCTTTCAAAGATAAGAATTCTTAAAGATTAATTATTACATGTATTAAATAGGTCTACATACGATATAAGGGTCTATATATAAAAGAAATTGAATTTGCAATTTTAAAATTTCCCAAAAAGAAAATTCCAGGCTCATCCAGATAGGAAGCAAAGTAAAACTTTCTTCATTCTCAGATGATATAATTATGTCTGTATAAGACATCCTAAGGAATACACAAGTCAACTACAAGAAGTTATAAATCTGTGCAACAAGATTATAGAACATAAGGTCAATACAGTCAAATTGACTGCATTTCTATTTTTTAGCATCTAAATATTGGAATTTGAAATCAAGAAAATAATACCATTTATAAATTTCATATAAATGGAGTAATATTATGTAGTTTTATATTTGGCTTCTTTTGCTTACCATGTTTTAGCACTCCATATATGTTGTTAAATTTATCAGTAATTTGTTCCTTTTTTCTGCTGAATAATACCCTATTACATAACCAAAACAAAATTTGTTTATTCATTGATCAGTTGATGGACATATGAGATGTTTCCACAGTTTGGGGTTTTACTTTTACAAATGTAAAACTCTTTGTGTAAACATATGTTTATTGCTTGTGGGTAAATATCTAGAAGAGATATCTCTAGGTCATATAATTAAGTGCACTATAAATTCTATCATATATTTCTAAGTGATTTTATAACTTGCTTGTAGCATTTTACATTCCTCCCAGCAATATATAAAAGTTACAGTTGTTCCTCAATCTCACTAAAACTTAATATTGCCAATCTTTTTCATTTTAGCTATTCTTGTGGTTACATAGTGGTATTTCAGTGTACTTTTAATTTCATTTCCCAAAGATTATTTTGAGCATTTCATAATGTTAAATGAAATATTAAGTGACCACTAAAAAGCAAATTTTAAAATATTACATAGCATTGTATCATGATTACTAACAAACCATGTTAAAAGATGCAGGGTAAGTTTGTGGTCTACTCTGTGATTATACTCAACTTAAACTTGCACATGTTTCCATTTATGACAATATGGATGGACCTAGAGGGTACTATGCTACAAGAAATAAGTTAAACAGAGAGAGACAAATACCACAGGATTTCACTTATCTATGAAATCTAAAAAACCAAACAAATGAACAAAGAGCAACCACAACAACAACAAAACAGAAATAGACTCATAAATGCAGAGAACTGCTTATTGCCAGAGGGGAAAGGGGCGAGGGGAGTGGGCAAAATAAGTAAAGGCGATCAAGAGGTATAAACTTCCAGTTATAAAATAAGTAAGTCATGGAAATTAAAAGTACAGCATGGGGATTATTCAATAATATTGTAATAACTTTGTATGGTGACAGATGTTAACTACATTTATTGTGGTGACACTGTGTAACACAGAACTGTCAAATCACTATGTTGCACACCCAAAATTAATATAACATTGTATGTCAACTATACTTCAATAAAAAACAATAATAAAATTTATAAAATTGCATGTGCTTATGCATAAGAACAGGGATGAAATTAATTTAAATTAGTTGTTTTGCCAGGATTATAGTTACAGTTTCTTACTTTTTCATATCACTGATATTTTCAAGGGTTGTAATGTTGTAATATAGGTATGAGAAAGGGCAGGAAAGGGAGAATCTACTTCATGCAGGCTAACTATCCAAGGAATGTCGCAAGAATTAGGTAGGATAGGGGTGTCTGGGTGGCTCAGTCAGTTAAGTGTCTGACTTTGGCTCAGGTCATGATCTCAGGGTCCTGTGATGATGGGACTCCCACTCAGTGGGGAGTTTGCTTGTCCCTCTCCCTCTGCCCCTCCCCCTGCTCATGTTCTCTCTCTCTCTCTCTCTCTTCCTGTCCCTCTCTCTCTCTCAAATAAATAAATAAAATAGTTTTTAAAAGAATTAGGTAGGATATTTGCTCAAAGGCCTAAAAATGATATATTTGTTAAAGCTTGGATGTGTACCACTGTGTTTTTCTGTGTGTCTCTAATCCTTCCAAAATGAAGATGAGAAAGACACTGTTGCCAAGTGGACAGGGGAGACCCTAGGCCCTGAGGCCTCTACCCAGCCCATTCCAAAGATGTCACTGAAGGCTCTTGTTCTCGTGTGAAAGAATTCAAGAACAGACACAACACAGTGGATGAGTGACACAAGCAGGAAAGCTTATTAAAGCAAAAGCACGTTCTAGAGACATGAGAGCAGGTGAACTCAAGAAAGAGAGAGAGGGGCGCCTGGGTGGCTCAGTCAGTTAGGCGCCTGCCTTCAGCTCAGGTCGTGATTCTGGGGTCCTGAGATCGAGCCCACATTCGGCTCCCTGCTCAGTGGGGGGCCTGCTTCTCCCTCCCCCCACTTGTGCTCTCTCTCCCTATCTCTCTCTAAAAAAAAAAAAATAAAAGAGAGAGAGGGAGAGAGCTGTGTGCCCTGGGATTTGGTTTTCTATCTTTTGTGGACAGTTGTTAACAAGGGGAATAAATATTCATTACTGGAGACAGGGATTTCTTAAAAGCAGGATTTGGGGGTTTGCTGGGGTTTTTTCCCCTTATTTGGTCGCGGGCTTCCTGTCATGGCACCTGCCATCTTGGACCTATCTGGTTTGATCCAGCTTCTTATGGCTTTGTTTTGGAGTGCTGCCAAGACAGGCCTCTGACTCCCAATAGCTGGCCAGGACTTCCTCTTTGTTGACCTCCAGGTGTCCTATTAGAACCTAACTGACTGCCTCTAGCAATATCATTTACCTTGAAAAGCTGGCACTAAATTAGCAGAACCCTAGAGAAACTAGGAGGCAGATCATGGGTGAAAAGAATGGTGGAATGTGAGTAACTCGGAGGCTCTGCTGTTTTTCATCCCTACCTAAAACTCTTCTGAATTAAGTATTCAGGCCACAGACAGAACAAAAAGTGCAGAAGAACTTGTACAGTCCTGAACAGTTTAATGAGTCCTATAAAACAACTGGAAATTGATTCCACAGAACATTGTTGGTGAAGTCTGAAAGATGAGTGACATTCACCTAACGCCGTCCTTGAGTTGCTTCACTGGTCAGCAGCGTTCCAAATTCAGGAGCATCCTATGTGTTTCATGTCTGAAATGTGCTACATTACTTTTTTCCTTGTTTCATCACTGCTATTTATTAGCTTCCATTGCACAAACTCATATCACCTACTTGCATCTCCTGTTCATATTTCTGTAGGCTTTTCTGTATCTCGTGGCTTTGTTTGGACTTGCTTTGAATCTCTAAATATCCTGATATATAGTCCTAAGGGAAGTGTAACTTTGTTCAATCATAGTTGATGAAGCATTTGCCATTCTCTAATGTCCTCTTCATTAGTACCTACCACTAGACTTAGCCAATGGCTTTACATTGTTTTACCATCTCTTTGTCACCTTCAGCCCATTCTAAATCATTTCATTTATTCTCTGTTCATTCCCCAAGTTGGTCATTTAGCTTCTCTGCTCAGTAACTGAAACTATGTGGCAAAATTCCTTAATTCCTTAATATCTCCTATAAGTTGCACAAAAATCTACTCACACAATCATGCACATTTATTACATTTCTGTCATTTAGTTCTGCCTTAATCATATCTTTTGACTGATTTTCTGCATTAATAATGTTGTTGTTATAGCTCTTTATCTCTCTTTTTAAAAGAATTTCTAATATTCCTCTCTCAATTCCCTTTGTTTCTATCTGCCAATAATTTACCAAAATGCTCATCTTGGTTTTTTGAAAGTCTAATTAGGTCAAGGATAATAAAACTTTATATTAATTAACTTTAATTTTAAAGATATGTCAAATAGGGATCTTAAGTAGCATAGAAGGCTGGAGGAAGGGAACGACATTTCCAAAAGTTTGAGAAGGTAATTTGCATAAATTTTGCTATAACTCTATAAGATTTACACCTCAATTAATCATTTCTAACTCATATGTGTACTTTTTATTTCAAGATTACTTCCAAATCCACATGCATCCTAGTCAGATCCCTCTATTAAGACTAATGATAACTTGCTTGTCACTCATTTCTGTAAATGCAACTCCTCCACTTTATCTAAAATGCGGCTTCAAAACGTAGTTCTCTTCTCTGCACCACTATAACTTATTCCTATAGATTGTTCCTTTTCATATCAATTTCTTTACTTTTTTCCTTTTTGTGATTTTGGCATGGACATAAATTCTTCTATTCCTTCTTGCTAGAACACCATATATGGGTATTTCAATACGTACTTTCTCATTCTTCAAAGTTACCCATACAAATCCTATAAATTCTAAAATTTTTAAATCTGTGTGTGTGTGTGTGCACACTCATATTTTCCTTTTAAAGATTTATTTATTTTAGAAAGAGAAAGTGCACACACAAGTGAGGAGGGAAGGGGCAGAGGGAGAGGGGATTTTTAAGCAGACTCCACACTGAGTACAGAGCGCCACGTGGGGCTCAATCCCATGACCCTGGGATGATGACCCCCGCTGAAACCAGATGCTTAACCAAATGCACTGCCCCGGTGCCCCAACACACACACACACACAAGTTTAATAGCCATAGCTTCATAACACCTCTTTGTGATTAGATTTTTAATCATTGAAAGTAGGAGAGAGGAAAGAGTTGCCTGAGGAATTCAACCCTATGGAGCATGTTATTAAAATTTACCAAACGGTGGCACAATGCAGGAAAAGAGAAGGTAATGAGGGTTTAATTAGTCCTCACCTTTGAGTTTGAATTAAAAATGCTACAAAGTTCAATGACAGCTTTCATGAGAAGAAATAATAAATTTCATCCTAAGAGACTCTTACTTGAAACATATGACATTCAAGAGATAAATCTTGACATTTAGAAGATGATAAATCTTGGTATCTTCATAAATGTGGAAATGTGACTACAGGCTCCCAGTTTTTTTTCAAACCTCATTTCCAAGAAAAAGTATATTTTTCCTATATGTAGATTTCAACCTAATTATCTCTTCAATGCTTACAAAATTGTTTTTTAGCCACTTTTTCATGAAGTATAAAGTGCCTGGGACTGCAATTCACTTATTTTAGGAGTGACAATGAATAGAAGCCCAAAGATGACCTGAGACCCAGTTGGCTAAGTGTCTATATCAGTGAGAGGCTCCAGTGTCTCAACACATGAGTAGTTCAAATTTGTGCTTAGTTCAAATAATAAATTTTTGCATGGCACAACTTTTTATGGTCACTGGAAAACTGCTGAAACCTCCAATTTTAAATCCACAAATGTCAAAGGACTATTTGAAATAGTGATTCAAACCTTCCCAATGTATATGTGCTTTGTGCTATAATTATGTGACAAACCAAACTGCTGGAACAATGTTTAGAACTAAAAAACTAAACTGTTTTTCCAATTAAAATGAGAATTATAAACTATTAGGGAAGAAGAAGATCTCTAAGATTTTATCCTCTTTCCTGGTTCTCAAGACCATCATGAATCATTTCCCAAGATTGTACAGTATAAAACTTGAAAAGCTTTAAGAAGTGAATATGCAAATTTACCTCCCCCAACTTCAAAGTAAATCAAACTTATCAATTCTAGATTTTTGAGAGAGAAGATTGAGACATTAAGGTATTTAGAAATTAACCCAATTTGGCAGACAAAGATGAGCTATCAGATTTTCTGATTTTTGTCCAACAGAGAAGAACCATTTGTCCTCAAGCCAACTATAACATGTGATCTGCATGTAGCTTCATCCAGACTGGCTATGCCTGTAATGTCACTCCATCATGGTAAACACCACTCTAAACTGCCTTTTCTGTCATTGTTAACACTCCTATCAGACACTTTGAAGATTGCTGTAGAAAAATATTTATTGAGCTTCTAGCTCACGCAAATACTGTTGGGACCAGGAAAATGGTTTCACAGTTAAATATAGCATTTCAAAAAGAAAAAAAGGCATTCATAAAAAATAAAAGCTCTCTCCCATTCCACCTCCATCTCTTTGTACATCAATTCTGTGAAGTTTGGCTAAGGTAGTCCTGGTATTCATGCATAACGGCTCTAAGTAAAGTTCTTTTACAGTTTCTTGGCTTCTTAAATGAAGCATTATATAATACAGGAGTAATGGAGGCTTTTGAAAGTAATTTGGGATTTAGGTTAAGAAATAGCAAAATTAAGATTTGAAAATTACATACTCATCATACCCATTTTTAGCTGAGTTTTCTGGTCATGAATCTTTATTCTGCTTTTAAAAGAAAACCACATGTTAAGGAGAGATATGTATAAGAGGCAAATTGAGCTTTATGCAGCCTCCTACTACACTTTGAAATATAGTATCAGTGCATGAAATAATGGCACCCAAATGCCATTAATTTAATTTCACCCCCAAGATTACTATGTACCCTTACGTCCTATTTTATTTAAATTAAGGATGAATGGAAAGTTCCCAGCCCCTATATTTTGGTTGGAAAAAGAATTGGAAAAGTTTAAGTGACAGCTGTCTGAAATAATTCATCACCCCAAGTTACTAATGTATCATTAAGAATGTGGCTTATCCATGAAGTGAAGTCATATTTGCTTTGTTGTTACTAAAGATTTTGGTTGTTTCCAAATCCCTGTGAAAATCCAAATCACTGGAGAATTCCTCAAAATGCAGACTTCAGGGCTCCAACACAGACATATTAGGAATCTCTAGAAATGGGGAGATATCATTTGTGTTATCCTACGATGCTCCCTCAAATGATTCTGATATTCAGAAGGTTTGAGAACCACTTGACTACAAGTTATTGGACAAAAAATTTGAAGAGTTAATACCTGTGGGTTTTCCACAGTAACGGGTATCAAATGTTAACATATTATCTTACGTTTAAGCATTCTACTATGAACAAATAATTTGATAAGCTTAAATGAAAACCATTTTATTTCTGATTTCTGATTCATGCTTGCATAAAACCTTATTAAGGTGAATTTTAAATAGATCAAATCTAGTAAATAAACTATGATCTCTAAAATGGAAGATAAAAAGCATAAGTTCAATGTTTGTAAGAACATATGCTGTGAACAATAAAAATTCCAATTAAAATTGAAAATATTACCCCAAGCTAGTGTCTTCTGGAGCACTAATTCTTATTTTAATCAAATGCATCAATTTTTTATAGCTTAGTAGAAAAGGGTATTATGTGTTATATATGTGAATGTGTTTTTAGAGCATTTCATAGAGTCTAAATGGCCTATAAAGCAGGCATTGTGCTATTATCTCCTGTATAAATTTTCAGAAGATTTGAGAAGAAAGAGGCACTTCCTTTACAAACCCTAACTGTTTTTTCTGAATTGTTTTTGAGACTTATTGAGCATAAAACTTGCAGGACTGTATCTTTGTCGTCTGGGCCCTTTGTCGTCTGGGTCGTCTGGGCCCTGTGTAAAACAAACATAATATATATGTGTTCATATTCATCTGTGTATCAAGGAATCCATATGGTGCCCACTCAAGAAGAGAACTTTGTGCTGAAGATACGGTGGTAAAGAAATCAGAGACATTCCTTACCCTAAGAGAGTTTACCACCTTATGAGGAAGATAGACCATAAACATTGAGAAATTATGTATGAAATAAATTCCACCAAGGAGAAATGACAAGTATGAACAGGGAAGGTATCACTGCATAATTGATGTCAAGGCAGAATCCCAAAGGATGAGTAGGAGTCATCTAGTTATCTGGTTAAACTCAAATAGGGTTCAAGGCAGAAAAATCAGATGTGGTCAGAGGAGGGTCCAGCCTGCTACTTTGTTGAGCTGATCTTAAATAGTAGATGCTGATAGAAATGATGGTGGGTTCTGAAGTAAGAAAGCTGTAGTTCTAAATCTAACTCTGCTACTGCTACTGAGTCATGTCTTTGGGCAGATTGACCAATCTCTGAAAAGTTGTTCATCTGTTAAATGAAGTTTATAATAGGGTTGTAGTGAAGCTGAAAGGATCAAATAACAGATAAGTAATTATAGAAAACAACATTAATACTTGCTTATACATAGTGATATATATAACCTTATCTTATTTAATACCTAAATTCTTAACACAACTCCTAACTCAAGAACTGGGTTCCAACTCTAGGGCCCTCTACACAGCACTGCATTGTGAGGTACCAAGGATGGGCTCCTGCAGAAAGTCTTGTAAACATTATTGCTATTCAAGATTTGGTAGAGGAGAAAATTAGAGAAGGAAACTGAAAATATCATAATATTTGCTTCCATGTCCAAAAGTATTGGATAGTGTTTATTGAAAAAGAAAAAAGTTTCCTGTAAATTTTAGATGTTGGAAAAGAAAAAGCTGCTTGTGAATTTTAGAGAATAAAGATGGATTTAAGGGTAGGAAGTAGTGGGACAGGAAGCAGGATGGCAAATGAAATTAACTTTGATAAATGACTCAGAGGGTTTTGGCAAAAATTATCTTAATTGTTCTTATGCACAGGTTATCACTGGAATAAATATAAAGTTAGATTTGAAAGTGACTGGATTATTTTATGAGCTTCAAAAGTATTTGCACCTAACCATTTCAAGTAATAATTTTTTTAATCAAACCTCATGATTTAGGAAGTAAACTGATCATTCAGAGATCAGAATGACATTTATGGGATTAAGAGATTTCTATCTGTCTCTGAAACTAGCTAAGAGGGCACCACCATAGGTAGAACTTGAGTAAAAGGATTTATTACCCAATATAGTACACAGGTCTTATTATTATTACTAATTAATCATTAGGTGAAAATAGAAGAACTTGTCTGATACTAACTCAAGTTTCTTAGATTAATAGTTTTGAAGAGAATCAGATATAGAATTAATGGATAGGGTATAAGATTTAATACTCCCCAAATTTTAAAAATAGATAAATGGGTTCTCATTTATTCTTCTACTACTCATACATGCAACCATAGATATTTGTTGGGCATTTACTCTGAGTCATACATTGTATTAGGCATTAGATCTATTATGGCTTGAATTGCATACCCCCAAATTCATATGTTCAAGTCCTGACCTCAGAATGTGACTTTATTTGGAAACAGGGTCATTATAGATATAATCAGTTAAGATGAAGTCACACTACAGTAGGGTGGGCCCAATCCAATATAACTGGTATCCTTATAAAAAGGAGAAATTTGGACACACATACACACACACACACACACACACACACACACACACACACACAGAGGACTTTATGAAGATAAAGAAGAGACTGGTGCAATGCTTCTACAAGCCAAAAAACACCAAAGAGCTCCAGCAAAACACCAGAAGCTAGGGGAGAAGCATGGAATAGATTCTCCCTCACAGCTCTTAGAAGGAACTGACCCTGCCAACACTTTAATCCTAGACTTGTGACCTCCAAAACTGTGAGACAATAAGTTTCTGTTATTTAAGTCACCCAGTTTGTGCTACATTGTTATGGCAGCCCTAGCAAACTAATACAGGATTGGAGCAGGGAATCTCCCACCCTCACAGTGCCTATATTCTAGTTGCTGGCAATAAATCAGAATATTTTTCTGTATCTTGACCTCAAAAGAAGTTGTAGGGTTTTTTCCTAATCAACAAAATTATAGATTTGCATCTAAAAGAATGAAATGAAAATGTTAATCCAAAAAAATCCATTTATGGGTCAAAAACACAATTGGCAAATAGATAAGTAAAATCTTTTAAAAAAAAAAAAAAAGCAGGGGCACCTGGGTGGATCGGCGGTTAAGTGTCTGCCTTCGGCTCAGGTCATGATCCTGGGATCCTGGGGTCCTGGGATCAAGCCCCGCGTCGGGCTCTCTGCTCAGTGGAGAGCCTGCTTCTCCCTCTCCCACCCCCCTGCCTGTGTTCCCTCTCTCGCTGTCTCTCTGTCAAATAAATAAATAAAATCTTAAACACACACACACACAATTGGTGCTTCATGTTGGATTTTCACTATATACTCTTCCAGATCTATGCCTCACCCTTTTTTGTGCTTTGGTTTCTCAACCTTATGGACTGCATCAGTCAGGATCTCTTCCCCTCGGTTTTCCATGTGCATTCAACCAATGAGAGGCACTGGAAGGAGAGCAGGAACTAGGACAGAGCCCATTTAGCTTCTCACTATTGATCTTCAATGTTGACAATGGCTAGAATCCTCTCCATTCAATCAGTCAAGTGCTTCCTCTCAATGAGTTCCAGTAATGTTTCTCTCTTCTTCCCCTCCTTAAAACTGGTCCATGGTAACTGTTTCATAATTGTTGCTAATTCCTGGGGGCTTTATCATTTCTTGTTACCCTTAATTATGCCCTCACTTAGAAATTATCCCATTTTCATACTCTGTTTAATGACCTCTTTGAGTATCAATGATTTCTTGCCAATAACATGGCGACATTAGAACTTTTCCTGGAATATTCCCAGGAAAGAGAATCTAAAATTTGGGTTTCAGGATTGATGTCTCGCATATTTAATGAGCACAAAGATGATCTCTTTGCAACGGGGCAAATAGAAGACACTGGTACTACCTTCATGATTGCAGTGGTACCAAAGTAACTCAAATTATCACATGTGGCATGAGATGGGGTGCAGTGGAAAAAGACTTTGAGAGATCAATTTGCTATGGCATTTAGTTGCTATGTTGACATTGTTAATGTAAAAGTCTGGAATATGTTTGTTGCTTCTAACTGAATAACACACAAATTAATTCAAAGCCTGGAATTCCTTTTCTAAGTGCAGAAAGCCTCTATGAAACTTTTTCTCACATGACATGGATCAGATACAAAGCCGGGTTGTAAGTGCTATAGAGATGCAATGCCAGTTGAATTTACGATTTCCTCAGATGTCTTACGCTAACTTTAAGGTCACTGGTTAGAGAGAAGTAGAACCTTGACAATTGGGATATGGATTTTTGGTCAGTATATCTGCTTGTCCACTTCCTGTGAACATCTGAAAGGAGAGATGGATGCCTCATGTAAAAATCTACATTAATTCATAGTCCATAGATAACAGGTTAGTTGTTGGTCATGGTATTGGAAAAAACAGATTGGAAAATAAGTGACAAGTGTGAATCTAGAAGAGAGGATAGTGAATAAATATTTCAGAGTATGAAAATATTCATGAACCACATAAATTCTCTGCAGTTAGGTGAAGGCGCTCACCAATCAAGTAACAAAATTACCTATTGTGTGGATATAAGTCAGCTTCTATCCTTGGTCACTAAATTGCTTGTTTAATGGGCTCATTTACAAAGTGGCCATATCTCTGGTGGCTGGGATGGAGGCTATGCATTGGGCTCAATAACACAGACAACACAGACTTCCCTCCACTAAGATTGATCTGCTCACCACTACTGCTCAGTATGTAACGTGCCAACAGCAGAAGTGAATGCTAGGCCCCTCATATGACCATTTCCTGGGGAGCTAGCCATTCACCAGGTGAAAGCTGATCACTTTGGAGCCCTTTTATCACAAAGGATGTTCTCATGGGAATATACTCATATTCCAGAAACAGATTTCCTTTTGTGTTTGCAAAACTCTATCAATATTGCTATACAGGGACTAACAAAATGTCTTATTCATTTTTAAGATAACTTAGTATCCTAAAAAAAAAAAAATCCCTTTTGCTGAGAGGACACATTTTACAATGAAAGAAATATAGCAAGCAGTGTGCTCTTCTCAAGGTATTCTCTGGTTTTATCATACTCCCCAAAAGAGCAGCTGGTTGACAAAGTGACAAATTAGCCACCAAAGGCTCAGGAGTGACACTACGTAAGTGAAGACATCCTGTGAGTTTGTAGTGCTCTTCTACAGGATGCAGAATACGCTTTAGGCCAGTAAACAGTAACAGTGCTGTCTCCTCTGTAGACAGACTGCATGAGACTGGGAAACAAAGAGTGGGTGTGGGAAAAGCCCACTACTGCACCTAACAGTGCATTAGAAGGGACCTCAGTGTATTTCAAAAGCCGATGCTTCCACCAGGAAACACAGTCAAGATTCTATTAAAATACAAACTGAGACTGACCTCAGGCTATCTTGGGTTCCTCATTTTGATGAACTACCAGGTAAAGACAGAGGTTAATGTACTGGTTTGAATAATTAATTTGATTACCAAGGAGAAACTGTTTCCAACTAGAGGGGGCAAAAAGAATTTTGAAATCAAGGCAATTGATTTCAAATAATACAGCTATTCTTCTATCAGTTGCCAGTGAGAAATCGGGGCAACATATCAAGATATGTTTATGGGTCCTATCAAGATAGGACCACCAGAGATTTGGGTTCTATAGAAGTGATGATTAGGGTCACCCTATCAGAAAAAAACTCATCAACTAATGTTGGCAGAGAAGAAAGGGAACATGAAAATAGTGATCAAAGAATGAAACAATAACATCAACAAACCTTGTAACCTAAGCCTTATAATCAGCTATAGAAGTGGACACTATGATCAGCTGTGTTCTCCTTTCCATCCACTCTGGATACTGGATATCGATACTTTATATGAAGGGCACTGATGCTCAATAACATTACAATTAAAGTTCCTGGTGAGATTCTAGCTACACTGACATCTCCCAAATGTGATATCATCATTCATAAGACTTTTTGTTTCCTCTTTGTTGGAGATTTTCTCCTTTGTGTTTCAGAATTGTCTCTCTCAATGAAGAACAGGAATGAATCCTGGCTGGAAAAAAGGAATGGACTGTGCTGGCTATTCTGCATGGACTGTCACCTTTCTAGATCCATTCTTTGCCCTGATCTTTGCCCAGAACTAGATCACTTAGTATCTTTTGCCCTCTGACATTTTGTTGGTTTCAATCAATAGGAGGCATTACTAGGCTCAGGTCATGATTTCATGGGTCAGGGGATCGAGCCCCTCGTCAGGCTCTGTGCTTAGTATGGAGTCTGCTGGAGATTCTCTCCCTCTATCCCTCCCCCTACTCACACACATGCTCTTTCTCTCTCTCAGTCTCTCTAAAATAAATACATCTTTAAAAAAAAAATCAAGATTCCACCAGACACTATTGTGAAACATGTCTTAACAGCAAAGTTGACTGCACATCTAAAAAGGTTCTGAAGGAGAAGATAGATTTCCCGAGACCAGATCCTTTAAGGGTAGGGATGTTTTTGGTATTGTGTTCAATAACCAAAATACTAAATATTTGGAAGGTTGCTATATTTATACCAACTAACTGGATCAAAACTCTATCTGAAATAAGCTAAAGTAGGAAGAATTGTTGAAAATAACATAATTACAAAGGTGACAAAATCCAGATATTAGAATGAGTAATAGGGAATCTTCTCACTTATACCTGTAAAAAGCTATTAGACCTTTTAGACGAGTGTAATAGCTATCAGTTACTTGGCTAACTGTATATTTATGATATATATTTTTGGGGGGGTTTTGTTGTTTTTGTTACTATGCTACTTTAGAATAATGATAGCAGTCTATTTATGAAGACTGAACTATTCTATTCTATCTATTCTCTTGAGTGTTGTTCCTTAAGAACTTACACAACTTCTTCAAAACACTAACTAAAATCCTGCCTTTTTTTCTTTTTTGGAACAGAAAATGTGAAAAAGACACCTTTAGAATATTACATAGAATCAATGACCACCACATATCAACTCTTATTGGCCATTGCCTTTGCCACCTACCCAATCCTTTTATTGAGAAACAGAGTTTTATGATTCACATTTAACCACCCAGTTTTGCTCTTTAGGGGCTAAATGCAATATTGTTGAAACATACTCTTTGATTTTAATAAGAAAATGATCGATTTTAATGCTATCTCAGGAGAAAATTGTGTAATGCTCAACACACTATAGTAAAAAGGAAGAGGCAGGCTTTCGTAGCTGTTCATTGCAGTTGAGAAAGCCTCCTATTTCTTCCTACATTCCAGGCTAAGTCATTGTAGCAAACTTGTCGGCTTTAGCCAACTTGTGTTTTTATGTCTCAGTAGAGACATGCTTCAAAGAAATCTCCCTTTGAAAACTGTGATAAAAAAACTACTCAAAGCAAACTGAATCCACAATCAAATAACTTACATTTTCTTTTTTTTAAAAAAAGGGAAAGAAAAACAGAGCTCTCACTTGCAATACATTTTTAACAGTATTTTGAGTAGCTTTACTCTTTTTTTCCCTCTGTGGGACTATATCAGATTCAGACATGCTCTGAAAGGATAATCTTCTCTCTAAATAATAGGTAGTTAATAATTGAATTTAAATGGAATAACATGGGAGCATTAGTCTATTTGTATCAAGGGGTCTTTCCTAAAAAAAAGAAAAAAAGAAAAATTCTCAAAAATAAAAAAAATCTATAGCTATTATTTTTAAGCATTTCTAATGGCCAAGATGCCACTCATAATGCAAATTTTAGTTTCTATTGTGGGCCACAGACCATATCCCCCAAATCTATTCCCCATTTCTCAATCTAACCCATTACTACCTCTACCTGTATGGTCTACACCCCTTAGATTCTGGTTCATTTTGTACCAAATCAATAGCATATGAGGATATATGCCATGTGCCAGTATCTGAATTGATACAGTGGGAAATACTGGCACTAATGTTGAGAACAAAGTAGCATATCCCCAAATAGTGAATGTATGCATGAATGAATAAACAAATAATACACTACAGACTGAACTTGAATTTGAACCTTATAAAGATGAATGTTGATAAATCAATACTTGAAGCCAATACAGTAAAATCCTTTTTAATTCTAAATTTGTAATTATTTATAGAAAATTAAGGATTTAACAGCAAACAATTCATGTGCATCTCAGAGAAAGAATAATTTTGCAACCCAATGGTTCCAAAATTTAAAGTTTTGTCTTATTTTATTGAAGAACACAAAATCACAAATACTACAATTGATACAAAATATGAACAAAATTATAATAAAAATAATAAAAATGTGTGTATAAAGAAACTAACAGAACAAAAATATAATCCAGAAATAGACAAAAAAAACATGGTAGCCTGATATATTTTTTTTAAGATTTTATTTATTTATTAGAGAGAGAGAGAGAGAGCACAAGCAGGGAGAGCAGCAGGCAGAGAGAGAAGCAGGCTCCCTGCTGAGCAAGGAGCCGAATGTGGGGCTTGATCTCAGGACCCTGAGACCATGACCTGAGCCGAAGGCAGACACTTCACTGACTGAGCAACCCAGCCACCCTGGTAACCTGATTTATAACAAAGTACAACTGTACTTCAAATCAAAAGGGCAGCCTTTTCAATAAATTGTGTTGATCCATTAAGATATTTCTAAAGGAAAAAAATGAAATTGACCCCTACCTCACAACCTTTACAAAAGTAATTTGTGATAGATAATAATCTTAAATGTGAAAAGCAAACAAAATACTTCTAGAAGAAAACAGAAGACAATATCTTTTCGACCTTAGACAGCCAAAATTTCTTTAACAAGACATAAGAGCACTATTAAAAAAATGTTGAATTAAAAAGCTCTGCCATCAGAAGACATGAATAGACATTTTTCCAAAAAAGACATACAAATGGCTAACAGACACATGAAAAAACACTCAACATCACTTATCATCAGAGAAACACAAATCAAAACCACAGTGAGATACCACCTTCTCCTATCAGAATAGCTAAAATTAATACCCCAGGAAACAACAAATGTTGGCGAGGATGCGGAGAAAGGGAAACCCTCTTAACTGTTGGTAGGAAGGCGAGCTGGTGCAGCCACTCTGGAAAACAGTATGGAGGTTCCTCAAAAAGTTAAAAAATAGAACTACCCTATGACCCAGCAATTGCACTACTAGGTATTTACCCAAAGGGTATAAAAATGCTGATTTGAAGGGGTGTATAGCAGCAATGTCCACAATAGCCAAATTATGGAAAGAGTCCAAATGTCCATAGACTGATGAATGGATAAAGATCAGCTGAATACTATTCACTCATCAAAAAGAATGAAATCTTGCCATTTGCAATGATGTAGATGGAACTAGAGTGTATACTTCTAAGCAAAACAAGTCAGAGAAAGACAAATACCATACGATTTCACTCATATGTGGAATTTAAAAAACAAAACAGATGAACACAGGGGAAGGGAAGGAGAAATAAAATATGACAAAAGCAGTGAGGGAGGCAAACCATAAGAGACTTTTAACTATAGAGAACCAACTGAGAGTTGTTAGAGGGGAGGTGGATGGGGGATGGGCTAAATAGGTGATGGGCATTAAGGAGAGCACTTGTGATGAGCGCTGGGTGTTATATGTAAATGTGAATCGCTAAATTCTACTCCTGAAACCAATACTACACTATATGCTAACTAACTTGAATTTAAATAAAATCTTGGAAGAAAAAAAAAGAGGAGGATTGAAAAGTAGCCACCAAGTCTGAGAATTTGGAAGTGAATGATGATTTCTCTCCAGAATCCTTTAAAAGTGTGATGGGGAAAAAGATCAGAGATGAGCAAGTAAAGGCAGAAATTGTTGACTACCGTTTCAACAAACTGGAGTGGAAGTTATTCAGGAGAGGCTGAAGATGAGTGGAGAGAAAAGGCAGAAAAGGATGCATGGCCAGATGAGGCCATTTTAAGGGAAGGGAACAGGACAACAAAGATTTCTTTATAGACCAGGGTTACATCCAGTCAAGGAAAAGAGGTTGAAGACACTGGAAAGAGAGACTAATCGATAGAACAAGATGGAAAAACAAAGTGAAAGTTTTGATTCAAAAAAAAGAAAGAAAAGAAACTAACAAAGCAAGGTGGGGAGGAGAAAAACTCCACGTGGCAGATTTAATCTTGATTAGAAGGAAGAAAACTCATGCAGTAATGCTCAAACAATTCAAGTACATGAATGTTTGGATGTATAAATCTTTAGGTGGCCAGGATCAATAGGAAATTGATGGAAAAAATGCACAATGGCTTCCTAAAGGTAAAGGCACTGTTAACCTCTGAGGATCCTTAGGAATGGAATTTAGAAGGGGGATTAAGGATGTAGTGAGGATTAAAAATACTGGAAAATAGGGAATCAATGAACATAGAGAAGTGAAAGCATTGACAGACAGCTCTAAGGCCCACCTCAGGCTAGAGACACCAATCTGCAGAATTTGATCATCTTCCAGCTACCTCATTTGGATACCTTCAATCTGGTGGTCTGTTTATACAAGGATTGGGATCCAGGATGTGAAGATCACACATATTAGATACCTTTATTCAGACTCTAGCAACTTTTCTAACCAAAAAAACCACACACACACACACACACACACACACACACCTCTACCATCAAAAATATAAGAGAAAAAATGTCAAGCTATAGACTGGGAGAAGATATTCCCAGTATTTAGATATAGCAAAGGACTTGAACTCAGAATCCTGTAAGTCAATAAAAGGCTAACAATCTAATTTTTTAAATGAACAAAACTTGAAAGGGAACATCACCAAAAATGATATGCAAATGAATAATAAGCATATGAAAAGATAGTCAGCATCATTAGTCATCACAGAAATGCAAATTGAAATCACAAGGAGATATTACATCCCACAGGAATGGCTAAAATTATACACAACATACATTTTTTATATTATTCACAAAACCAACATTTACTGTTATCAAATGTTGGTGAAGGGGCGCCTGAGTGGCTCAGTCGTTAAGCGTCTGCCTTCGGCTCAGGTCATGATCCCAGGGTCCTGGGATCGAGCCCCGCATGGGGCTCCCCGCTCCGCAGGAAGCCTGCTTCTCCCTCTCCCACTCCCCCTGCTTGTGTTCCCTCTCTCACTGTGTCTCTCTCTGTCAAATAAATAAATAAAATCTTTAAAAAAAAATGTTGGTGAGGATACGGAGCAATGGAAATCTCACACATTTTTGATGGAATTGTAAACTGGTACATACTCTTTGGAAAATGGTTATAATCATACATGCACACACAAACACACATCCTATAACTGCAAATTTCAATGTTTCAAGAAGAAATGACTGCTTTTGACCATAAAAAGACATGTACAAGATTGTTGTGAATGCTCATGGCAGTGTTATTTACAAAAATCAAAAGCTGGAAAAAATCCAAATGCCTAACAAATGTAGGATGAACAAATGAAAATCACCAACAGCAATGGAAAAAAATTATTCCTTCAGACAAAAACATGGACACATCTCAACACACATAAGATTTAGCTAAAGAAGCCAGAAACAAGCATATATACTATATTTAATTAAAATAAAGTTCAAAGTAGGCAAAACCAATCTAGGATGAGAGAGATTAAAATAGCAGTTATCCTTGAGTGTATACCAATAGACAGGAAGCATGAGGTAGCATACGCAGTGTTAGAAATACTTACACTGAGGGGCACCTGGGTGGCTCAGTCTTTAAGCATCTCTCTTCAGCTCAGGTCATGATCCCAGGGTCCTGGGATTGAGCCCCGCATGGGGCTCCCTGCTCGGCGGGAAGCCTGCTTCTCCCTCTCCCACTCCCCCTGCTTGTGTTTCCTCTCTCGCTGTCTCTCTCTGTCAAATAAATAAGTAAAACATCTTAAAAAATAAAAAAAGAAATACATTGATATGACTGATGGTTTACCTGGGTGTTTACATGTGTATAGAAATGCAAATATTCACAGCTTTATAATATAGATTTTGATTAGCAGATGATACAGCAGAATTGACATCTATTGAGTTCTGACTATGTGTATGGTATTTCATTTAATTCTCATAACCAGTTTTTGAAGGATATATTATTTTTCCTCTAGAGATGATGAGTTGGATATTTAAGGAGGTTAAATAATATAGCTAAGTCACACAACAGATTAGTGGAGCTAGCAGTCAAGTCCAGACCTCTGGGATTCCAAGATCCATAGTCTTAAAAAAAATTAAATAAAAAAATAAAAAACCATTCTACCTTATCCATACATCTTTTTAAAGTACATCATAATGATGTGTTTATGAACAGCCCAATCTTCATAGTTCCAAGTGTACCTGAGAGGTTCTTAAGGCCTCTGACATGTGGTAATTTGTAAATGTAAACTTAAAGAACATGAATATAAATCTCCAGTCACTTGGTTAGGGATTTAGTCTGACTCAATATATAATTCTTAATGCTACATTGCCAATCTCTACCCATCCTTTCAAATGCAATAGCTCTCATGAAGTAGCCATTAAATAAATATTCATTGTAATTCTTCAATTTTCCAGTCCCTGTTTTCAGTCCCAAATAATTTATGCTACATGTATAATAGTATCACAATAATAGTAATTAAGAATTTGTTGATGTAGTCCTAGTAAATGTCAAGTATCTATGATGAATATTTTCCTCCCTTGTCTTCTACTATGAAATTATAGATATGCTAAGAAAGAAAAAATAAAGGCCCAATATATTGTCTTTAAATAAACTCATTAAAAAATGTCAGCCATCACCAATGTCATACTGGACCCTATATTTCTCCAACAGGGCCCAAATCTTCTGGGATGTTCTATTTTCCTTTTTTGCACTTTCCTAGCTGTAAGGACTCCCCTTTATCTGTACTTTCCTTCAAATCATAAACTTCCATCATATGCAAATAACCCAAACTCATTTCCTAAAACCTTGCAACTCTGTTTCTGTTTGTATGCAATAGCTACTAAAATTATTATCCCTTATCAATTGGTGCCTTCATTTAGCTTGAAAAAATATACTGAAGGGCGTCTGGGTGGCTCAGATGGCTAAGCGTCTGCCTTCGGCTCAGGTCATGATCCCAGGGTCCTGGGATCGAGTCCCGCATCAGGCTCCCTGCTCCTTGGGAGCATGCTTCTCCCTCTGCTTCTCTCTCCCTCTCTCTCTCCCTCTGTCTCTCTCATGAATAAATGAATAAAATCTTTAAAAAAAAAGAAAAAATATACTGAAAATATATTTCTCAGTATTGCAATTCAAAATTTTACATGAGTAAGCTGAGGTTGAACTGAGGGTGAAGAACACATAGATGAAGAAGCTATGGTGAGAACCCAAAATAGCCCTTTTTATAGACAGTGTTATTTTATTTTTATTTTATCAGGATTATAAACTGAACACACACAACTCAGATTCAAAGAGAAAATGCAACTTCTTTATTTTTGTCTACCAATAATCTAAACATTCTCCTAAACCTGAACCTATTATAACATGGAAAATAACTATAATTATTAAAGATTTCTTTAGGATTAAACAAACTCACACTTCTATCCCCTTTTCAGGTCCTTTTCATGGTAGTTTGTAGGTATATGGAGGGAGAGATGTGGCTTAAGAAACTTCATGTTAAAGGATTGATTCAGGTGCTCGCTTCAGCAGCACATACACTAAAAAAAAAAAAGGATTGATTCAGGATGGCTTCCCTGATCTCTAGATCATGCTTCTCAGCCACCTGCTGGCACCCAATAGAGCTGTAGCTCAGAATCTGACACTGAGTTGGTAGAGAGTTTGGTGACACAATCTGGCTGATTAAGCCTCTCATCTCAGACCTTCCTAGTACTTTCAACCCCTCTGAGATCTCACTATGATTCATATGGACATGGATCCCTGGTAAGCAAAATTTACAAGAGCTGCTTTGCCACCCCCCTCCCCATGATATTCCCTCTGGAAACTTACCTGTAAGGACTTTGGCCCATCTTATTTGGTCTATGGCATTCAAGAAACCAGGGTAGCCCAGTGGGCTATGCAGCAATTTAGTATAGGATGGTCTGCAAGGAGTGTCCTTTCCAGAGATCCCAATGAGGACCGCTGGCAAAAATCCCATCCCATGCCTATTTAGTTGTATTTTATTTACTAAAACACCTTGGTCTTCCCCATCCTCTTGTTCTCTTTCTTCTTCCAGACACCCATTGAGTCAGCAATGAAAGACTTTCTTTTCCTTCTTCCGTATCAAATATTCCTTCCTCTAGAGAAGCGAGGCTTACAGTTCGGCTACTCCAGGAAAAAAAGCACCTTTACTACCTTATGGGGAAAAAAAGCAATGATTTAAGTCCTTCTTAGTTCTTGAGATATTCCCTAAATGATCAATGAATTTGGAAATTCCTCTTGTTTTCAAAAAAAACCCAAAACACTGACTTGACTGCAAAGCCCCCCCCCTTTTTTTTTGCACATTAGAAGTCAAAACTTGCCTCAGTTCTCCATTTTTCATTCCATGGTAAGTCTCACTGTCACTTCACATATCTGAAACCCTGGAGCTACCCAGAACTAAAGTCATGTGCTTAAAAAGGCAAAAGAGAAATGAGCAATCAGAATTTTCTAATTATCACCTTATTTCCATCCATAAATTCATCATTAATGTTCTGCTAGTTAAATGGATTTCCTTCTATTTCTGCACTTTCATATTCTGAACTCCTTTCAGAATCTTTCTCAGGGATGCCTGGGTGGCCCAGTCAGTTGAGTGTCAGCCTTCGGTTCAGGTCATGATCCCAGGGTCCTGGGATGGAGTCCCACACCAGGCTCCTTGCTCAGTGGGGAACCTGCTTTTTCCTCTGCCTGCCGCTCCCCCAGTTGTGTGTGCGCTCTCTCTCTGACAAATAAATTAATTAATTAATTAAAAAAAAATCCTTCTCAAATATTAGCTCTTTCATGATCCCTGTAAGTAGAGGCAATCTCAATTATGGCCAATATCTCTTCTATTTTGCTTTTATCATGTTTATCACTATCTCTCTTCATGTAGTAGCTACATCTACACTTTTCTCTCTTGCTAGATCCTATGCTCCTTGTAGACATGGGCTATATATTGGACATAGTCTGACATAATAGGAAGAGATGTCTAGTTTTTTTATGAGATCCAACAAGTGACTTAAATTCTCTCTATGCAATGTTGTTTTATCTGTAAAATGATAACAATAATATCTACATTGTAGCCTTGTATAATTATTGTAAAAATACCAATACTATATCTGAAAAGATTCCTGTATAGTGTCAATTAGCAGTTTACTCTCAATAGACAATAATAAAGTCAATAATTAGAATGTGGCAAACTTTTAAGAATCATCTAGTCCACAAAGCAAATACTCAGTTTCTGTTCTGTCGATATTCAGGAATGACTCTAAGCTTTGAAACAAAGCTTCTAATGTTGACAATGCAATAAAAGGAATGAAGATGAATGATGAAATTAATATTATCATTTATATCAAAAATAATTTTAAATAATCCAATGAACTGAAACTAAAATATTATATACTTCTATATAGGATTTCATAAGGTATGCAGTTGATTCCTTCTTTCAAAGTCCAGTTATTATTACAAGAGTAGTGACAAAAATTGAACCTTATCCTGTTTACTATTTTCCATAGAGCTTTTTTTATACAAATATTATCTTGTTTGTTGTTTTTTGCAGTAGAGTTAGGACAAGTTGGTTAGATTGGAAAATATAAAATTCAGAGGTTGGGACATTTCCCCAAGGTCAATTACTGACTAGTTAGCAATATGAATGGGTTAAGAGTCAGCTCCTCCCAATATCTTGCTTCAATTCTTCCTTCATCAATCAGGAACAACAAACCTGTGAGGCTGATATTTTGCTAATGACAATGCCACTCAGTTTTAGTTAGACTATTTTAAAGAATGTTTTTCTATTTATGTCACTTATTAGTAATTATGATAATAGCAACATAGTCTCTTTATTATGTGGGACTTGAGAGAAATAAATTTCCTACTGTTCTGAGAACTGGATGTATGCCCACACCATCAGTAACTGCTGACCCACCATACCTTTTGTTACCCTCACAAACAAGATTAAATTCCTGTCATCTGAGAACTGATCTTGGCATCAGGAATGCCTACATTTTAGTCACTAAGGTCCATTCACTCTTTACTGCCCCAGGCCAGTAATCTACTCTTCTGCCCAAAGATATACCTTTGCAACCTAACAGAAGGCAAATAGCTGCATCTTGTTCTGAAAAAGAAGAAACACTTGAAATACCATTCAGAGGTGATTAAATACCTTGCTGGATAAAAGAAAAGGTGTTTTCTCTTTCTCTTTCTCCTTTTCCCCTTCCTTCTTTCCTTCCTTCCCCTCTCCCTTTCTCTTCACAAAAACTACAGCATTGTAAGCAAACACTAAGCATTATAATAATAGGATCAGAACAACCACAAGGCTTCAAAATGAGACCTTTCAATTATTTTGCATTTAGAATTTTTTTTCAGCTTACAAAGATTTTTTTTCTTTTTTCTTTTTTTTCCCTACAAACTAAGTTGTTGACTTAAGTTGTTGACTTGAAAAACTATAGCTAAACATAATGCTTTAAAACATGATAAAATTGTGCTCACTTAGGCTTAAAGAATGCCTTCTAGACAAATTCTTTGTGCAAATACATCAGTTAGAATTCAACCCAACAAAAGTAAATTCTGTTCCTTTATGCACCATTTGGAAGCAGTCTCTCACTAAAGAGGGTGTTTGATATATTCTACTTATATTGTAAAATCCTAGCTGCTTTCACATAAAGTTTCCAGAGGAAAAATACCTTGCTCTAAAATGTAGTAGTAACTGCTACAGATCAACCAGAGATTTGAGCATTACAGTTGACTCTTGAACAATGCAGGGATTAGAGATGCCAACTCCTGCACAGTCAAAAATCCATGTATAACTTTTGACTCCCCAAAAACTTAACTACTAATATCCTACAGTTAACTGGAAGCCTTACCAATAATATAAAACAGTCAATTAACATGTATTTTGTATATGTATTATACACTATATTCTTACAATAAAGTAAATTAGAGAAAAGAAAATGTTATTAAGAAAATCATAAGGAAAAGAAGATACATCTGCAGTACAGTATTGTATTTATCAGAAAACATCTGGGTGTAAGTGGACCCACATATTTCAACAGTCAGCTGGGTCAGGACAGTGATCAAAATAAGCAGATCACTTTTCAATCTATTCTCCTGATCATTTAAAATAAAGCCTTCATGACATTGAGTAGATTTGTTCTAGATCGGAGCAGCTTCTTAAAGGGCACACTTTTCTGCCTTCCCCAGAGAAAACCACTGACATGTTCAAAGATAAGAGTAACTGGTCTTAGCGCATATACATTGTTAACTCACAAAAGAAAACTCACTTTTGAGAAAAAAAATGTTTTCTACAATTTTCCAGAGTCAAGGTTTATATGACATTCTACTGCCATAGATTCTTCAATAAAGTTTTGAGACCTCTCTACTAATATTCATTAGCATTTAAATCCATCCATTCAGTGAATATTGATTTACCATCTTGTGTGCCAGGCACTATACTGATCCCTTATCCCATTGATTACACACATACACATGTACACACACAATCTCTACACATACACAAAAACTCTTCTGAGAATCTATTTTAGCATACCCTGTATAAGTTTTTTATACAGGCTATAATGATGAATAACAAAATTACAAAACTCAGTGACTTAAAACATCTATTTCTTATTGCTCATGAATCTTTGCCTCAATTGGGTAATTCTGAGATATTCCCTGAGTTCACTCACGCATCTGCAGTCACTGTGTGTCAACTATAGGCATACCTTGGAGATACTGCAGGTTTAGGTCCATACCACTGCAATAAAATGAATATTGCAATAAAGTGAGTAAAATCAACTTTTTGGCTTCCCAGTGCATATAAAAGTTATATTTATACTATATTGTAGTCTATCAAA
This sequence comes from Callorhinus ursinus, assembly GCF_003265705.2. Lineage (NCBI taxonomy): Eukaryota > Metazoa > Chordata > Mammalia > Carnivora > Otariidae > Callorhinus > Callorhinus ursinus. Next base: position 45,728,132 of record NW_027397066.1, on the reverse strand, counting down.
TATGCAATAGCATTATCTCTAAACAAAAAACAACATACCTGCCTTAATTAAAAGATATTTTGTTGATAAAAAATGCTAAGTATCATCTGAGCTTTCAGCCAGTAGTCATTATTTTGCTTGTGGAGGGTCTTGCCTCAATGTTGGTGGCTGCTGAATGATCAGGGTGGTGGTTGCTGAAGGTTGAGATGGCTGTTATAATTCCTCAAAATAAGACAACAATGAAGTTTGATGCATCAGTTGACTCTTCCTTTCGTCAAAGATTTCTCTGTAGCATGTGATGCTATTGATAGTGTTTTACCCAAAGTAGAATTTCTTTCAAAACTGGAGTCAATTCTCTCAAACCTTGCTGCTGCTTCATCAACTAAGTTATGGAATATTCTAAAACCTTTGTTGTCATTTCAGTAATCCTCATAGCATCTTCACCAGGACTAGTTTCCACCTTTATTTGCTCATCCAGAAGAAGCTACTCCTCATCTGTTACAGTTTTATCATGAGATGGCAGCAATTCAAGTTACATCTTCACACCTTGCTTCTCGTTCTAGTTCTTTTGTTATTTCTACTACATCTGCAGTTACTTCTTTCACTGAAGTCTTGAACCCCTCAAAGTTCTCCATGAGGATCGAAATTACTTCTTCCAAACTCCTGTTCATGTTCCTATTTTAACCTGTTCTTAATGGCATCTAGATGGTGAATCCTTTTCAGAAAGTTTTCAATTTACTTTGACCAGATCCATCAGGGAAAGCACTTTCTATGGCAGCTATAGCTTTATGAAATGTATTTCTTAAATAACATAACTTTATGAAATGACTCCTTGATCCATGTGCTGCAGAATGGATGTTGCATTAGCTATCATAAAAATAACAAGAATCTCATTGTCCATCTCCATCAGAGCTCTTGGGTGACCAGGTACATTGTCAATGAGCAGTCTTATTTTGGAAAGGAATTTTTTTTTCTGAACTAGTGGGTCTCAAAATATTTGGCTTAAAATATTTGGCAAACCATGTTGTAAACATGTGCTGTCATCCAGGCTTTGTTTTTCTATTTCTAGAGCACAGATGGAGTAGATTTAGCATAATTCTTAAGGGCCCCAGAAGTTTCAGAATGGCCAATGAGCATTGGCTTCAACTTAAAGTTACCAGCTGCATTAGCCCCTAACAAGAGGGTCGGCCTATCCTTTGAAGCTTTGAAGTCAGGTATTGACTTCTCTTCTCTAGCTATCCTCTTCCAACAGAAGGCTGTTTCATCCACATTGAAAATCTGTTGTTTAGCATAACCAAGCTTCATTAGATCTTCTGGATAACTGTTGGTTCACAGCCCTCTCAGGAGCTTCTCAAGTGTAATCTAAAACTGGCCCCTATACTCAGAAGGCAAGGAAAGACTGAAGAAAGAGGCAAGCCACTCCAGATTGGGTCGTGGGGGGCAGTTTTAATAAGCAAAGGGAACTTACATACGAGGCTTGTCTTGGACAGTAGCAAGACAAATGGAGCCCTGCACCTGCCTGCCGAATCTTACATGTTTATAAAGAGGCCTTAACTGGGATCAGTCACGTATTGTGTGCAGGTATTCTCAACACCTCATCGTCTAAAGGTTATGTCCTTGGAGCAGCCTCTGGAACCAAAAAAGTCAAACAGAACTCACATTTCAAGGGCAGGGAAAGGGATGAGAAGCCTCTAAGTGCTGGAGTCCAGCTCACAGGCCAATGGACAGTCATGTCTTTTTGATGATGTTCCTCAACAGTAACTCGCTGCAGCTTCTACATCAGCACCTGCTCACCTTGCACTTTTATGTGATGGAGAGGGCTTCTTCCCTTCAGTCTTATGGACCCAGCTTCCGCTAGCTTCAAACTTTTCTTTTGCAGCTTCCTCACCTCTCTCAGCCTTCACAGAATTAAAGAGAGTTAGTACCTTGCTCTGGATTAGGTTATGGCTTAAGGGAATGTTGTGGCTTAGTTCTGCCACACCACTCACCATCCAGACCACTCACGCTTTGTCCACATCAGCAATGAGGCTGATTCACTTTCTTATCATTTGTGTGCTCACTGGAGTAACACTTTTCATTTCCTTCAAGAACTGTTCTTTTGCATTCACAACTTGGCTGTTTGGCCCAAGAGGCCTAGCTTTAGGCCTATCTTGGCTTTCCACATGACTTCCTCACTAAGCTCAATCATTTCTAGCTTTTGATTTAAAGTCAAAGACCTGTAACTCTTCCTTTCACTTGATACTTAGAGGCCATTGTAAAGCTATTAATAGCCCTAATTTCAATACTGTTGTGTCTCAGAAAATAGGGAGCCTGAGGAGGAGAGAGATGGGGGAATGGCTGGTAGGTAGAGCAGTCAGAACACACACAATATTCATCAATTAAGTTTGCCATCTCATGTGGTTGCAGTTTGAGGTGCCTCAAAACAATTACGATAGAAACACCAAAGATCAATGACTGCAGATCACTATAACATATATAGTAATACTGAAAAAGTCTGAAATATTTTTAGAATCACAAAAACGTGACACAGAGACAAAATAAGTAAATGTTGTTGGAAAAATGGTGCAGGTTTGCCACAAATTTGTAAAAAATGCAATATCTGTAAAGCACAATAAGGCAAAGCATAATAAAGCAAGGTATGCCTGTTGTTGGTCTTGACTGGGCTCACTCATGTCTGGGGGCCAGCTGATGAGATTAGTCTGGCATAGGAAGGACGGCGGGTGGTGTAGCTAGTTCCATATAGCTCATCCTCCAGAGAGATAGCTAGGGGATTTGATAGCAGGTAAGCAAGCCTCAACATGCAAGTGGTTTTTATGCTTTTTTATGTCCAATTGTTTACAAGGAAGGCCATGATGATTCCTCCCCTTCTTTTACACATGCCTTTTTGCGATGTGTCTGTTTACCCACCTCTTGAATCTGGGGTGGTCTTTTGACTTATTTTGGCTGATAGAATGTGTCAATGTGACATTGTTCAACTTCTGACAATAGCTTCTGGAGGCTTCTGGCTGCTTCTTTCATTTCTTGGAAATTCATGTTACCATGTGAGGAAACTATACAGCCTGCTTGAGGATGATGAAACTACAAAGAGCAGAGACCAATCACCCAGCTGAGAACTCCAAGGCAAACCAGCCTCTAAATCAAGCCATGCCAGGAAGGACCAGTAGAAAACCACCCAGCAGAACTAAGCCCAAATTGCTGACCCATAGAACTAAAACAAAAGGATTTTTGTTTTAAGTCACTATGTTTTGGGGTGGTTTCTTAAACAGCAATAGATAACTAAGACACTCTACCTGCATCATGTTTGGTAATAACATACCACTGGTCAAATCAAATCATGTAGCTATTCCCAGAGTCAAAAAGTGGGACAGAAGGTCCTACTCACAATGGGAAGAATAAAAAACTAAAACCACCAATACAACTGATCTACCATATACACATTAAATGTAAGAAAACTAATGATGAAAACCTTAAATGATTTACACAATAGCACTCACTTAGTAACCAAAAGTGCTAATCCTAGGTCATTTGACTATAAATCCTAAACTCCATCTCCTTTACCCCTGGAGCCAATCTAGGAAAGGAATATACAGTTCAGCTGGAGGAGCCTGGGGATTCCAACTTCTGTAAGTCCTATACTCAAATTTCAATTTGCCTTTTTCTCTTTTGCATAGTTGAAACTAAATGTCCACCAGAAGGCTCAGAGTATTCAGATGCCAACACCAAATATGAACTAAAGTGTGTAATCTCTAAGGAACTTTCCACGAACAGCATTTTTTACCAAGCATCAAGTTGCCCTTGTTATTAATGGGACCCCAACAAAGTGCTGTATTTCTGTTGAATGGGCTCTGGCCTTACTCCAAATGTCTGATTTCTCACATCATGTGCTTCAGTTCTTCTAAATAGAGCTATGTTCAGAAATTCTACTTCTGGTAATCGGTCTATTTTTTTATTGTTCTCTTTGCTTTCTTTAGTCCCAGTTGGAGATGACATTTTTTCCTGGTTCAAGTAACTGTGACCAAAGCCCTATTGTCATTTTCAGATCTCCTTACAGCTGCTTGCCTAGACTTCCAAGAATTACTCAAAACTGCTGCCCATCATCTCATTCTTCACACTAGAAAGAATGCCCTGATATTAAAATTTTCAACCCTGATGCTAGTTGTTTTCTGAAATTTCTATCCTGCTAAATCCTAAGAGAAAATATTTTATTCATCTTTATTTTTACATACTTTGCATTTACCACAGTATTTTGTAGTATCTTCAATTTAGCCAGTGTTTCATTAAAGTGTGTTGAATAAAGGACACAAGTAAGTATTAAATGAATACAATTTATTATTTGGAAAAGCAGTTTCATATTGTTGCTTATTAGAGGAGAAAGTCCTGCTATCTCTTCTCTGATACTATTTTTACAATAATAGGTTAGAAAGGAAATTAACCACTGTGACTCTAATTTAATAATATAAAAGCAGCTTCTATTACTTTCTGATGTGTCTATAGTTATCTATGGATTGTCTGAAGTTACTGGGTACCATGGTGACCATGGAGGCTAAGTAGAGAAATGGAAATCTGATTCAGTGGTGTCAGAAAAATGAAATTGGGTAAAAAGCAGCAAATACTACACTGTAGATAGCACACTCATTTTTCTCTGAGTCACTTTCATAAGAAAGTACAGTTTTCCTATCCTCTGGTGCACATAAAACAGATGGAAAAAAAAACTCGTGAAAAAAAAAGACAGCTGTCTGGAGTCCTTCAGTAAAAAGAAGCGACTGTAGTTTTGATTCTCCCTCTTTTCTAACATTTTCTATATTCCATCTGTAGCAAAAACTACATCCAGTGACACTGCGGAATAAGTATGTAATGGTTAATTTTATTGGTCAACTTCACTGGGCACTGAGGTGCCTAGGTATTTGGTTAAACATTAATTCCGAGTGTGTCTGTGAGGGTGCTTCTAAATGAGATTAACATTTGAGTCTGTAGACTGAGGAAAGCAGATTGCTCTGATCAATTTGGATGGGCCTCATTCAGTCAAGGCCTGGATAGAATAAAAGGATGAATAAGAATTTTTTTCTCTCTGCCGGACTGACTTTGAGCTGGGACACTGGTCTTCTGCCTTTGGATTGACCTTGGCCTGGAACTTATACCACCAGCAATCCTGGTTCTCAGACCTTCAGACTCGGATAGCACTGTACCATTGGCTCTTGGTTCTGGACTTCTCAGGCTCCATAATTGTGTGAATCAATTCCATATAATAAATAGTGGTCCAGTTTCTCTAGAAAACTCTGACTAATACAAAGTCCTTCTTCCCAGGAATGTAAGACCCACTGAACAAGCCAAACATTCAGTGATGATCTCAAGATTCCAGAAAAATTAAAAGTAATGACCCTTTATTATTATCATTTAAACTTCAAACATTTTGAAGTGTCTGCCTTTTGAAAACAAATAAACTATTCAGCAAATGTATAAAAGAACCAAAGGTTTTTAGCACAAAAGGCCATGGAAAGGTGAATTCCAGATTTTCCTGTGTCCATTAGCAAGGCTTGAACAAGTAATTAAAATGAATAATACATATCTTTAAAGGTCTGATGGTTGTCATGGTACTAAGCAAAGGCATATTTGTCATTTTCCAATGCTCATGCAGCATTAATAAAGAAAGGATGCCATAATTCACACTATGCCAGAGCAAGCTTTTGTTTTTACATTCTATCTACTATCAGAAGATGGAATAAGGACTAGAAAAGATGGAGAATAACACCCTCCTTCCTCCATTCTCCACCTTTACCACTCAAGAGATACTTAACAGTATTTTATGTAATTTGTGTGTGTGTGTGTATGTGTATGTACTTGTAGTTTAAAAAAACCATTTAAGAAATACATCAACAGGGGAAACTTAGTCCAAGCAATATAATAAAATACAAAAGTACTTCAAAATAACACACTTGATGGAAAAGATTTAAAAATTTCAGTGGTAGGAAGTTTTATGGGAACAAAGACTTTCATGGAAAGATTTGAGCTTTTTTTACTGCTAGGAAATTCAAGAAAGTAGTTCATGCAATGGCTGTCATAACAATCATCACAGATCTAATGTATAAATGTCATATTGCTGAGAACATCAAAATTGTTGAGAATTTAAAATAGGGAGAACTCCGGTATGGAAACATTCTGTGAATAAGGACATTTCCTATTTTTATTTGAGCCATTGGTCCAACATGGTATTTTTAAAAAAAGGATAGGGATGTCCCTTTAGAAAGGACAAAAGGATAAAAATAATGGTTTTTTACAAACTCAGGAGCAGGCAGATTAATCTCAATGAATAATCAAAACTCTGTAAATATGAATTTCCTTTTGTGATTTTATTCTATTTTAACATTTTGTGTGGCACCAACCTATCATTCCAGCAGTTACTTTTTATTTAAAAAAAACTGAATAATTTACATAATTGCAACCCCATCTACATAGAACAGATTCTAGAAAGTAGAAAGCATTTTATATAAACAAATCAGTATCATTTGTTTCCCTACATGGAATATTATGGAAGATTTTTCTCAACACTTTCTAGTGATTATTCAAAGATTCTCATCATTCTAATTATTTTTTTAAAGATTTTATTTATTTATTTGAGAGAGAGAGAATGAGAGACAGAGAGCACGAGAGGGAAGAGGGTCAGAGGGAGAAGCAGACTCCCCGCCTAGCAGGGAGCCCGACGCGGGACTCGATCCCGGGACTCCAGGATCATGACCTGAGCCGAAGGCAGTCGCTTAACCAACTGAGCCACCCAGGCGCCCCATTCTAATTATTTTAGAAAGTCTCAGCAGAACACTAATATGTCTGTATTAGTACATTCTTTAACTTTTTGTTTTGAAATAATTATAGTCACAAAAAAGCAGGTACAGAGAGGTCTCTTCACCCAGTTTCCCCTGAGGGTTACATTTTTACATAACTATAGAACAATATCAAAACTAGGAACGTCACATTATTACAATGTGTAAATAGTTCTATGCCATTTTATCACATGTGTAGATTTCTATAATCACTATCTCAATCAAGATATAGAACCCCAAGGATCTCCCTCAAGTTACCCACTTACAGTCATACCTATTCCTCTCCTCCTTAACCTTTGGCAACCACTAGTTGATTTTATATAGCTATATTTCTATTTTAGGTCTATAGTTATATCCAGAATATTATATAACAGAATTGCAAATCATGTGACCTTTGAGATTGGTCTTTTGCACACAGCATAACATTCTTGAGATCCATCCAAGATGTTCCTTTTTATTGCTGAGTGTTATTCCATTATATGTGTGTACCACAGTTTGTTTATCTATTCACTTATTGTAGGACATTTTGGTTGTTTCCAGTTCAGAGCAATTACAAATAAAGCTGCTATGAACATTCCTATATAGGTTTTTGCGCAGATAGTTTTTTTTTTCCCCCTCTGGGATAAATGCTCAAAACTGTGATTGTTGGGTTATATGGTTAGTGTACATTCAGTTTTTTTAAGAAACTGCCAACCTATTTCCCAGGTTGACCTTACTACTTTAAATTCCTACCAATAACATATGAGAGATCCAGTTTCTCTGCATACCTGTCAACATTTGGCATTGACCCTATATTTTAATAGGCTTTATTTTTAGAGCAGTTTTAGGTTTACAGGAAAAATTGATCAGAAAGTACAGAATTCCTATGAATCTCCAGACTCCACATACAGAGTCTACCCATGAACTAACAGCCTCCCTACTATCAACATCCAACACCAAAGTGGTATATTTGTAATAATCAATGAATCTACATTGACACATCATTATCAGTCAAAGTGCATAGTTTGCATTAGGGTTCCCTCTTGGTATTGCACATTTTGTGGATTTTGAAACACGTATAACGACATGTACCCACTATTATAGTATCGTAGAGAATAGTTTCACTGTCATTAAAATCCACCTGTTCATCCCTCCCTCCCCTGACCCTTGGCAATCACTGATCTTTTTACTGCCTCCATAGTTTTGCCTTTTCCAGAATGTTAACTTACACAATATGTAGACTTTTCAGATTATAAGTTACACTTAATAATATGCATTTAAGTTTCCTCCATGTGTTTCCATGATTTGAAAGCTCTTTTTTTTTTCCTAAGCACTGAATAATAGTCCATTGGATGGATGATATACCACAGTTTACTTATCTACTCACCTACTATTATGGGTTAAATTGTGTCCTCCCTTCATATTCACATGTTGAAGTCCTAACCCCTAGTACCTCAAAATGTGACTATACTAGGAGATAGAGCCTTTAAAGAGGCAATTAAGTTAAAATGAGATCATTAACCTGGGCCCTAATCCAATATGGCAGATGTCCTTGTAAGAAAATATTAGGACACAGATACGTACAGAAGGAAGACCATGACAAGACACATGGAGAAGATAGTAATCTATAAGCAAAGGAGAAAGGCCATCAGAAGAAACCAACCCTGCCAACACCACGATCTTGGACTTTTGCTCCAGAATTATGAGGAAATACACTTCTGTTTCAGTCTGTGGTATTTTATGGCAGTCTTAGCAAACTAATAGACCTACTAAAGGACATCTTGTTTGCTTCCAAGTTTCACAATTAGGAGTAAAGCTGCTAGGAGAATACATGTGCAGGTTTTTGTGTGGAAGATTTCAACTCATTTTAATGAATACCAAGGAATGTAATTGCTGATCACAGAATAAGAGTACATTTAGTTTTGTGAGAAAGCTCCAAATTGTCTTCCAAAGTGGTGTACTCTGGAAGTCCTGGAAGTTTTACATTCCAGTGTATGAGTGATCCAATTTCCCCACATCTACACCAACACTTATTATCTGTTTTTTTATTACAGTTGTCCTAGTGGTTGTGACATGGAATCTCATTGTGATTCTGATTTGCATTGATATTGGCATCTTTTCATGTGCTTATTTATCATTTGTATATTCTCTTCTATGAAATGTCTCTTCATGTCTTTACCTGTTTTCTAATTGGATTGTTTGTTTTTCACTGTTGAGTTTTGAGAAGTTCTTATATATTCAAGATAAGAGTCTCAATCAGATATGTGATTTGCAAATATTTTCTTCCAGGCTGTAGCTTGACTTTTCATTCTTTAATAGGGTTTTTCTTTTGTTTTGTCTGTTTTGTGTTTTTTGTGGGTTTTTTTTTCAAGGCAAAGGTTTTTAATTTTGTTGAAATTTGTTTTGTTTTCTTTTATGAATCATGCTCTTCATGTCATGTCTAATAACTCTTCAACAAATTTTAGGTTCTAAAGATTTTCTCCCCCATTTTCTTTCTAAAAGTTTTATAGCTTTACATTTTATATTTAAGTCCATCTTCCATTTTAAGTTATTTTTTATGTAAGATATGACATTTAGGTTGAAGTTCATGTTTCTACCTAATTATTCTAGCACCATCTGTTCAAAATATTATCTTCCTTCCCCAGATTTCTTTTGTACCTTGGTTAAAAATCAGTTGTCTGCACTTGTATGGGGGAATTTCTTGGTTCCCTATGTTGTTCCATCAATCTATGTGATACTCCCTCCATCAGTAACACACAGTCTTGATTACTGTAGTTATATAATAAATCTTGATATCAGATTCCTCCCCTTTATTCTTTTTTGACAAAATGTTTTAGCTATCTACTTCTTTTACATTTCCATATAAACATTGCATTTTAATATATATTAATTTCTCTCTAAACAAAGAGTGTATTAGTAAACCAGTTAGGATGCACAGCAAATATTTCAAATCTGAGATTTCAAAATATAAAAATGATGGTGTGTGTGTGTGTGTGTGTGTGTGCATGTGTATGTGTGGTATAGTTGTGATAAGAGAGTGGAAATGCAGGTGCCTGGGTGGCTCAGTCGTTAGGCGTCTGCCTTCGGCTCAGGTCATGATCTCAGGGTTCCGGGATCAAGCCCCACATTGGGCTCCCTGCTCAGCGGGAAGCCTGCTTCTCCCTCTCCCACTCCCCCTGCTTGTGTTCCCTCTCTTTCTGTATCTCTCTCTGTCAAATAAATAAATAAAATCTTAAAAAAAGAGAGAGAGAGAGAGAGAGAATGGAAATGCTCCTTAGAATGGCATATATTGATTTGTTATTTGTAATTGGTGTACATGAATTGTACTCTACTTTCTTTAGCCAAAGTCACTGTATAATATCAATTATAACTTAATTCCCCAATTTATTGCTTGGTACCTGGTAGACATTTAATAAGCATGAATAAATGATTTCTCAATAAATGCATTATAATCAGATAGTAAGCAACATCTTCATTAATATAAGGATAGCATTTGCTTCACCATATATTAATAAACTGATGGACTAGAAGACTTCATATGTACCTCATTGGATGTACTGCCGAAAATAAGGAAAGGATTGGGTACTTGCATATTCATGATTTTAGTGTGAATATTGTGACCTCCTGACCATGCCTTCATATATACAGGGAGGAAGGAAGAATCCATTTCTGAAAATTTGCATTATTTATTATTATTAAACACAGATTATGAGTATAGAATATAGGACAAAAGTGTTCTTTAGTTTCCCCTTCAGTGGCCAATTAGTTCATACTGAGTTAGACTGTTAGTCTTAAGATGTGTGTCCTGTTTTTCTTTTTCTTCTCCCCTCATCCTGGTTTTCTTATCTTTTACCTCATCTCACTTTCTTGTGGAATCCCATGTAGTCCCTTCTAGGTCCAAGACCCAGATAAAAATCATTTCAATAGGTTGAGTTTCCCCTTCCATCATGAGAGTTAGACACAAGATAAGAACTGGGTGGGGTTGGAGGTTTGCCTTGGGGTGACTCAATGTATTTACAGACAGACAAACATTTTTTTCTAGCATTTTTCTCACCTTTTAGTAAAATCCTGGAACCTACTACTAAAAGATTTCCTGCCACTTTATCAGGACTAAACAAAACATTGTTTTTTAATCCTAGCTCAGTGTGGTCCATGACTTCTGAAAGGAAGATAGGGATATATAATGTACCCCAACCCAATGGAGGGTTGGGGGACAGTTTTTTAAATCCTGCTATAGTGTTTTCCTAGGAAATTATAAGAAGAAAATTTTCTCTTTTCCATATCTCATGTGTCTGCATTTATGCAAAGACTCATAGTACACAGAAAACATTCACATATTAGTGATTAATTTTATCCTCATGAACAATTGTAGAGGTAGAGAAAGGGGGAATTATTTTTGTTATTAAAATTTGAGAAATGAAACTGAGGCTTCAGTGATTCTGCAAGGTTAAAGAGCCAGAACTTCTGGCTCCACGGTAACAGAAACTTCCCAACACAGTATATTGTCTTGCATAATGCTGAAAACTTTGTGGATTAGTAACCATAAGAAATAAAACTACACAATATAAAAATTTTTGAAAGAAACATAAAACATTTTGACCAGTGAATACAGTGAAAAATTCAGGCTTGAAATTATAGGTTTATGCATTATATTTTCATATTATTTAAATACTCTAGAGCCTAATTTCTTGAATTATGACCCCATGAAACATTTTTCAATACCTAAAAGTCTCCACACTCCAAAGAAAACTCATTCTTCACAATGCAACAAAGAAAAAAATAAATAAAACAGAGTCACAGAAAGGGGGTCAGGAGAGGAAGGAAGGAAGGAAGGAAAAAGGAAGGAAGGTAGAAGGAAGGAAGGAAGGGGGGGAGGAAGGAAGGAAGGAAAAGAGGGAGGAAGGAAAAAGCAAAGGAAAGGAGAAAGATAACTGACAACATCAGGCAAATATATTACTTATTGGTGGTACTAATTTGTTTAAAATATGGTAAGTTTTAATGATTCACCCCAATGGAAGCTATTGATTACAATAAATGTTCATTACTCAGGATTGTTAAGAAGGTGACTGGGGTCAGACACCAAGGATTGTTTTATAACCATTGAGACTCCAGTCTGTGTCTCATTTCTTAGACTTAATGTACAGTCTGGTATAAGCTCTCATAAGAAACAGAAGCACAGACCCAGCAAGACTTACCATCTTCATATACAGTGTTAGATTAATATAAATTGATTATACACTACTTCATTGCTGCAGAGAAAAATCTATAGCTACTAATGGGTTTTGCTTTTAGGGTTGAAAGTCACAGAAGTATTATATTCCTGTCCTTAAATATTAGTTAACTTTCCTTTAGTGACCGCTTTGGTAAATAAAAAACCACAGAAGGCTAAAAGGTTCCCATAAAATTCAACTACCATATGTTTAAAGAAAATAAAGTGGACTTTTATGTCGGGGATGTGGTTTCTCATATGACAGCTGTTGTAACAACTAGTGATTATGAGTCTAGTCATCTTTACTTCCTCTAATGGTTACCCATGACACAATTCAGTTTATTCTGCAGGAAAATCATGAGTGATCAAAGCATATACAATCATATATTGTGCATATGGAAATATATTTAATCCAGTTTGTGGTATTGGAAAAATATAGTCTGAGTCAGTCCTCATTAGGAAAATCTCATTTAAACACTCAATGTATGAAAAAATAAAATATATCTGTAAAAAACAGGGGAAAATCCTGTCAATTGAAATAAACTTTGCTGCTATTTAGTACAGTTTAATTGCAGAAACACATGTTCTAATTGACAAATGGGACCAATCTGAATACCATTAACTCTTTGTCCTTGAAGGGAAAGAAATTTAGCAAGTGTCTTAAACCTTCTACTGAGGTTTCCTCATCTGTTAACTACAACAATAAAAGGTATTTTCCTCGAAAGGAAATCTGGGGCTTTAATTAGTATTTTTAAATGTACAAAAATAAGTTATAAGTACTGTAAAATATAAAGGAAAATACATATGCAACTCCACTGAAATAGAAAGTAAAGTAACTGACAATGTTCACTTGGTCTTGTGCATAAGAATTGGAAGTTTGGATTCAGAAGATCTAGAACCAGTAGACTGCGGAGATGGCCCCCATTTTTTGCCCCTCCTGCATCCACATGCTTTGCCATAGTATAATTTTTGCAATCACCTCCCATCAGCATTGGGAGTAGACACAATTTCCACCCCTGGGTTCAGCCATGAATGGCTCTGACCAATGATAGGTTCACATATATGATGCAAAGAAAAGATTAAAATGGGTTTATACAATTGGGTGCATTCTCACACTTTGTCCTCTGATACTGTTCCTGGGCAAGTCTGATGAAGGATGGGAGATATAAGGAGCAGAGCTGAGGTTTCCCATTTGTCCCAGATAAGGCCATGCTAAATCATTTGATAAGGAGATAACCACCACACATGATCAGCACTGTTGCTTCTAGAACTATTCTCTTAATATAAGTAATAAATTCCTATGGTTGTTTGTCACAGAAGATTAATGGTTGTTTGTTCTACACCATTATTAAGGCTATGGATAGCTGATGAAAACAATTGTACTCAAAGTGGAGTGCTACCGCAACAAAAATAGGATCTATTGATTTGGAGACCTTCTCAGCTGGACAGATAGACTCGTAGGAATCTTAATAGTTTCATTGCACAGCAGCTGGACATGTCAAAACACCAGTAACTGAATCCAGAGAGAGGAAGAGGATGCAGTTCGTCGTGTATATAGTGAACTCAAATCTGATACATAGAACACCCACACAGTTTTCAAGATCTTGTACCCGCAAAAGCACTACTAGCTTGTTTTAAAGGGGCTTAGTCATTCCCAGATTACAGATTCAAGGCTGAATCAAGAAATATACTCCACTCCAGGGTAGGGGAACCTGGCCACATTCTGCCTGGAAGGATTTCAGAATTGATATGGACTAGTGACTGCTACAGTGCCCCTTAGTTTTCTTTATTCCAATGAAAGTGTTTTTTGTAATTATTTTCTCCCTGACTGAGTGGCACAAAACAAACCTTTATGTTGTTCATGGATTTTGTGGTTCAGAAATTTCAGCTCGAAATAGTGGAGATAGCTTCCCTCTACTCAACAGTCTTTGGCACCTCAGCTAGAGGACTTGAAGGCTAGGGACTATAATTACCAGAAGGCTTATTCACTAAGATGCCTGGTAATAGATGCTGGTGGGGACATTAGCTGTATCTATGAGGTATATCTTCACATGGTCTTCCCATGTGGACTTGGCTACTCACAACATAGTGGTTGGATGGCACCAGAAGTATTACTGAGACCGTTTTTAAAGATATAATCTGCCACACAGTTTGAGTGTTTGGGGGCAGACAATTTGTCTTTTTATTCTGTAGTTCTCTGAATCAAAAGAACCCACATCCAAACCTATTTCAGATTGTAAGATTTTGGCCCTTGTGAGATTAATGCTATAACTGGATGATAGTGAGGGGGGGGGAATAGAGTTGAGCAAATAATTGAAGCTCTGAGTGGAGACTGTACTAACTTATGCAAGCAGACCCAATTATTTCTCTTTCCCTGTGCCCACAACACTCTGCTGTGTTACTTTTCAAAGCTTCCGCAAGTTAGGTGTAGGAGGTATTGATAGAATTCCCCTCCCTTGGGCTTGCCCATGTCTCCTGTCCTGGCCAGTGAGTTGTTAGCAAACATGGTGCAAACAGAAGCTTGGAACAGTCTAGGACAACACTACTTGTCGTTGTGATTTCTATCAGTCATCAGCATGAGGACATGACTAGGCCTGCCTCTAAGAAGTTGAGAGATGTGGAGCAGAGCCAGGTTGACCCAGTCATTCCAGATAATATAGCCTGCTATCACCCAGAAAGAGAATTGAGGTCCACCGAAGTTAGCAGAGCCACCTGCTGACCACCTAGAAGCATGAATTTAGTAAAGGCTTATTGTTATGGACCAATGAGGTCCTGTATTATTTTTTGGGAGACTTTTGTGGCAAAAAAAAAAAAAACCCTGATATCCATACATAAGATACCAAATAACATCCATTAAAAGATCAAAATGAATGCAACTCTCAGGTTGTACTGTATTCCGTTGTTACATTAGGGAGGCACATCAGGGCTAATTAACCTTCCAGTTTTTCCCATGCACTATATTTACTGCGCACATGCTTGAGAAGCACAAACTTACTTTTCAGGGTGAAATGCTTATAGGTATACATATCACACTCATATCCTGTTGAGCTACAGAGAAATGGTGAGCATCTATATGAGACTGCCATTGGCACCAGAGAGCAGAGCCACCCAACAAATTATCTGTAGGTTGGAGTTAATGTTAATTAGAATATCAATGATTCTTGCACATCTGCTGGTGAAATCAAATTTACATCCTTAACATTTTACTGTAGGAAATTTCCTATTAAAAATAAGAGACCAAGAAAGCACTTTGCAATGAAAGGGCCTATATAGAAAAATGAGAACTACTTTACAAATTACAAATGAGCATCAATTGTAGATGCACCTTTGGCTCGAAGTCTATAAAAAAAAACTATGCATATGTTAATTAATAATAGTGCACACCATTGTTCCTCATAATTTAGATTCATCACAGAAGCTAAAGAAATGGTTTTATAATATCAAGAAAATCTGAATGAAGAGAAAGGAAATCTAACTTTCTGGGTGTTAATTCTCCTATTCAGAGAGATATTAGAATAATTCAGTGTTACTCTGGGCAGACACATTATACCTAGTTTGAAAATTCATCTATTTCAAACAACATTGATTAAATTAGGCACTAAGTAGTAATCTAAGTGATAACATTCTCAGACCATCTAAGGCATTTTCTTAGATGTGTATCTAAGCCCGTGTACATCTTTTTAAAAATCTTTGCATATTCCTTTGGGACCAGGAGAATCCACTGGCAGTAAATTTCCAATTGCTGCTGAAAATCATTAGAAACAGACTCAAGTGGCAGTTTCAGACAAACGAATGAGAGAACGGGCTCTGGATTCAGACAACCAGGGTTAGGGTTAGGGCCTCCGACATTAACCACCAGGTAACATTGAGCAAATTACTCAGCCTCACTGCGCCTCAGTTTCCTCACCTATAAAATGTGAGTAATAATTGTGCCTACATCATATGATTGCTATGAGGAGTGAGTTAATACAATGCCTCACACATGATAAGCATTCAAAAAATGGGAGCAATTAGTATATCTAAATGTAATTATACAGCTCAGTTGCCTGACCATCTTTGATTATATATTAGGATCATTATGTGTAACTATGGGATTAGCAGTATTAGATTTTAATCACTAATTCCCTGACATTCAATTCAATGGTATCACTTTTGTCATGTGTCCCAATGCAAAGAAAACAGGGACTATTATCTTCCCAAATGGTTATTGCTTCATCTCTAGCAACACTTCTATTTTGGGTATTGAGGAATAACATTACCAACTCTGGGGAAAAAAGGTACTCTTACTACAAAAATAAAGGAATTCTCATCTGAGCCCTGACAGTACCTTACTGTAGAACATTGGCAGATCCCTTATCTTTTCCTCAGTGCATGTGAAACCGAGAGACCTGCACTGGAGCCTGCAGAGGTCTCTTCCAAATCTAAAACTATAAAACCACTTGCGTGTATTTAGAACAGCACAGGTTTAAGCACCAGACAAATACGAATATGAATTCTAGTTTAACTCCTTGCTGTCTGGGACTCCCATCTTTTTCAGGGTTAATATAGAAGACTTTGATAATGACTGATACATATAAAGTGTGTGCCAATTAGTGGTATATATGAGCTTTGAAACGCTGACTGCTGAGGCATGTCATGGTAATAAAAGTCTGAGCTCTAGAATCAGACCTCCTGGGTTTAGGTCTCAGCTCTTCCACTCGGGGAGCTGACTGAAGTCTTTAAATCCAATTTCTTAGCTCAGTTTATTATCACTTTCTCATCTGTAAAATAAGAATAATAATGGAATTTTCCTGATAGGATTGTTATGATGAGTAAAAGAGATAATGTGTGTAGAGGATTCAGTACTATTAATTATTATTCCTATTATTATGATAAATATGCATTTATTCCAGAGCTGTTTGTTACTTCTTATGGATTCTCTATTCATATTCTCATGTACATCTTCCTCTTGGGCGGCGGCGGCTGCTGCTGCTGCTGCTGCTGCTGCTTCTTCTTCTTCTTCTTCTTCTTCTTCTTCTTCTTCTTCTTCTTCTTCTT
>NW_027397066.1:44998509-45086891 GCF_003265705.2 Callorhinus ursinus | reverse complement strand
AGGAGGGGAAGAATGAAGGGGGGGACATCAGAGGGGGAGACGAACCATGAGAGACGATGGACTCTGAAAAACAAACTGAGGGTTCTAGAGGGGAGGAGGGTGGGGGGATGGGTTAGCCTGGTGATGGGTATTAAGGAGGGCACGTTCTGCATGGAGCAGTGGGTGTTATACGCAAACAATGAATTGTGGAACACTACATCGAAAACTGATGATGTACCGTATGGTGATTAACATAACAATAAAAAGTATCCATACAAGTTGCAGTCTCACCTCCCTGAGTGCCTTCCCTGGGAGACCCTCCCAATCATCCCCGTCTTTTCTGAGATCACCATTTACCTACCATCTGGGGAAAGATCTTGGTCTGCCTGTTTTCTGAACCTGTGGTAAGAGGCAAAGCCATCTTCTCAAAATTATGTCCAAAAGGTAATGAGCTAATCATCTCAAACCTTGGAACTGCCATCATGAGTTTAGTGCCATTAGATCTTATTGAGGTCCCTGATGTCATGAGTAGGTGGAAGAGAGGATTTGACAGTTCAGTTTAATAAAAAGTTGTAAAGGTGCTGAGATCTATAATAAAATCACACAGTTGGAAGAGAATATGGTGCTCCTTTATTCTGGTTCTTGGTTAACACCTTTTGTTTGTGGTTTGTTCGTGGTCCTTTATTTTTTTTAAAGATTTTATTTATTTGAGAGAGAATGAGATAGAGCATGAGAGGGGGAGGGTCAGAGGGAGAAGCAGACTCCCTGCTCAGCAGGGAGCCCGATGCGGGACTCGATCCCGGGACTCCAGGATCATGACCTGAGCCAAAGGCAGTCGCCCAACCAACTGAGCCACCCAGGCGCCCTTGTTCGTGGTCCTTTAAATCCGAGCTTCTTGGCGATTCCATTTCAGCCACCTTGGGTGTCTGTGTTTAGTACTTTTAGGACCAAGTTCAAACTGCCTAGCTGGGCATACGAGGCTCTTTACCATAACTATATGATTTTGGCCCCTTCTCTCCAACCCCTTTATGGTCCAGTCACAGTAAGTGTTGCTGTTTGCAGTCACACCCTCACTATCTTTCCACTCTTTGAACTCCAGGCCTTCAAGAATCAGCCCATGTCCCTTTCTCTGTGAAGCTCCTTAACCTCCCCCCACCCTGCTGTGTTCCACCTACCCTGTACCCCCATAATGATGTCCTCCTTCAGTTCTCTGTAGGCTTCCAGCCATTTTTCAACAATATTTATTGCACATATACTGTGGATATGTAAGCAAGAGGGGTTCTAGCAGAATGGTAAGACACTGAGCTCTAGAGCCAGATCCCTGGGTATGCATCTTAACCCTGCCCCTTATGCTTAGGCAAGTCACTTGACCTCTTGGAACCGGGTTTCCTCACCTGTAATAGAGGGATTATAATCATACCTGTCTCAGAGTTGCTGTTAAGATTCAGTGTTGTGGAGATCACCCGTGGAAAGCACACAATAAATATGCATTGTCATTATGGAACTTGAAAGTAAGCTCCATGAGGAAAGGGAACTTTTGCTTCCTGATCTATGCCTACATCAGTGCTTGGCACTAGTAGATGCTTTAAACATACGTTGAATGAAATTTGCCAGGAGTTCTTCTAGTCTCAGGGCAAGCAGGCTTGAATAAAATAAGATCCCTTTCTCATGGCTTTTACTGTAAGCTTTAGACAGAAACATTTTTATTTAATAGCATGTGCTGTGAAGAATGTACAACAGGGAAATGGGATGGAGGCTAGGGATGGAGGAGCAGTATTAAGTGGGGGTGGGCCAAGCCATGCAGAGGATCCATGTGAGGATTTCGGTCAAGGGACTGGAATTCCTGAGGGAAAACAAGCTCTGCTGGTTAGTATAGCACTCCCCATTGTCTCCAAAGGGCTCTTTGAATGTCTGTCTTCCCCACTAGACTAGGAGCATCCAAAAAAGAGGGACTCCATCTTATAATTATTTATAAATACAGTGGCTGGTGATTAGTTGGACACTTAGTAAATATTTGTTGATTAAACAAAGGAATGTAAGAAGGGGCCTTCCCATTTGGAAATGTAGGCTATGGACTCTCCTGCCTGTCTGTCCACTTTTCTCCTCGTATATTCTGCCTTCCTGAAGTCTAGGCCAAGGAATACATCGGACCGTTGACTCATCTTCCCTTCCTCTGCTATCCTGAATATTAGGTGGTCACTTTTCCCTCCAAATCCCAACGTTTCTCCATCCCCTTTTTGGTAAGAATTAGGTTCAGAGCTGCAGAAACTGTTCTGTAAATAGAAAAAGCTTCAGTAAAAGAATTTGGTTTTCAGAAACTCATTTCATTTGATGAATTTTACACATTTGCTCTTTGAGAAGCTCATTTTAGGTTATCAACATAAAAATGAGCCTATCATTTAATGTCTTTGTTGTATTACTATCCACTAATGACTTATGAATTTGTGATATTGTGATTTACAATAAGTATATATGTGACCTTAACTCCATTTAGGGTGAAGCTCCTAAAGCCCTTGGAATTTCCTAAGTGTGGACTGTGATGGGATATCTTTTGCTGTGTTAATGAGTGACTTTGGGACTGAGGAGTGGGCAGGTTGCCTGCCGGTTGAACCAACCACTTGATTATTGGGTGGGAACTTTCAGGGCCACCCCCCACCTCCTGGGAGGGGAGACGGGCTGGAGACCAATGATTGTCATAGAATCATTAAATCAGGTTTATGTAATGAAGCCTCCACAAATACCCAGAAGGATGGGTTCAGAGAGCTGCTGGGTTGGTGAACATTGGAGGTGCTGGGAGAATGGCGCTCCCAGACAGAGCATGGAAACTCCAACCATACCCCTTTCCTGTACATTGCCCTACACAGCTCTTCTGTCTGGCTCTTCCTGAGTTGTATCCTTTTATAATAAACTGGTAATTTTGTAAGTAAAATGTTTCTCTGAGTTCTGTGAGCCACTCTAACAAATTAATTGAACCTAAGGAGGGAGTGGTTAGAACCTCCAGTCTGTGGCCAAGTCAGAGGCACAGGTGGCAAGCTGGACTTGGGATGGGCATTTGAAGGATGGGCGTGCAGTCTGGAGGGACTGAGCTGTGCGAGCTAACGCTATCTCAGCTGTCAGAAAAGGACCCCCAGCTGGTGTCAAAGACTTGCTTGGTGGCATGGAAAAAATACGTCGCAACTGGTATCAGAATTGTAGAACTTTACTGAAAGTTGAAACAGCGATTTGAGAATTAAATGAAATTATTAATGGTCTGGTTTATCTCCAGGGATGGGGGGAATGGACGTCCGTGCAATACTTGTTAAGCTAACACAGTTATACCATAAGATGGTCACAGAGCCCAGAGGAGGGGGATCCTTCATCCAGATTTGTAGAAAAAGAGCCAGAAATGACTTGCTGGAAGAATAAGGTCCTGAGGGATGTGAAGGAATTGGCTGCAGCAGAGCTAGCCCGGGAGTTGGAATGGACTTAGAAGGGAGAGGAGACGAGTATTAGCAGCAGCAGGACTAGCACGTGGTTCCATGGGGCTGCCGTGCAGAGAGAGGGAGCAGCAGTGGCAGCTGGACACCTGACAGAGCCCACTGATGGAAGGAGAAGTTTAGATGCATCGAGGTTTAGAGGCGATCACAAGAGCAGCGGGACCTAGTGAGTGATATCATTGGATTTATGCTTTTTAAAAAATCTGTATTGGCCACCCTTAGAATGGGTTGGAAAGGGGCAAGACTGGGATCAGAGACTCCCATTAGGAAGCTGTTTAACATAATCCCAGGAAAGGATGCCTAGACTTCTTCACAAGACCTTAAGTTTCTCGGATCTTAGAAGCATTCTCAAATCCTGATTCCTAACCCGCTGGGGCAAGCTGTGTGTTAACTTGGGAGAGACAAGCCCATTGTGCTGTGCTTTTTTCTTATAAATGACTCCTTACAAAGTGTCCTCACATCGCTTGCTCATTAGCCAGCCCTGCTCCCGAATTACAGCCACTTGCTCATTTCAGGAAGCTCTTCCTTTCTCTCCCACAATCCCCATTCCTCTGTCTGCCTTCAGATCAGACACAGAAAAAGTCACATCCCAAAAAAGTCTACCCCAGCTTTTAAAATTTTTCTGGCCTCCTTTGCCCTTCTTGAGCACAGAAACTTCAGGACCTTAGCTCATTCTTATTTTACCTAGTTTTAATCACTGCATTTCAGGGAAGATTTGAAAACCTGAAGAAGCTTTAGAAAAGAGAATAGGCGGCCTTGGAAAGGGGTCTTAAAGGACTTAAGATTCTTTTCGAGGAAAGTAATCCAAAGAACAAGTTAATGTTTCTTCATGGTTGGCAATGAGTTGTTAAATGGAAGGTGCCTGACCTTCTGTTCTACAGTTCCTCAGGAGATGGAATTAAAGGGCCTGGAATTAAGTAGCCATGAGGCACATTTAGATTACACAATAGGAAGAACTTGCTGGTAAAAAAAAAAAAAAAAAAAAAAATGGAATACCGTAACATGCTCCTGTGGGAGTCCAGAGAATTCTGTCTGAAAGATTCTCTTGTGGAGAGCTGAGAGAGAACCTAAGTGAGGAGGGGAAGCATGTGGAAGAGACTGTTAAAAGTTTTGAAGTCTTTGATACTCTAGACCTATGAGATGGAATGCTTGAGCTAAGCGGCATCTATTGGCACCACTAAATATGATTTCCATCCTTCCCCTGGAGCCTGCCCTCTGGGTTTACTGCAGACTTGCCTTCTACATGAAGCTGCCTTATAAGGCTCTCTTTGGGTAGTTTAGTGACAACACTGTCTTGGATGGAGCCCAAGGCCAGCCAGCCTGCCTTCATTATAAATTCCTCCCCACAGCGGATAAGATTATGGTGCTTCCTTCACCTCAAGCTACCCCACAAATGATCTTACCACATCTGTGTTTTTAATTGTAAGGCAGCCTCTTGTCTTTATCAACTATTAAGAAGGAACCCTAAATTGTTGTCAAAAGAACTTTTAAGCCAGGGAGCATATGAATGTAACCTTTTTAAAAAAATTTAGATCCAGGAGTGGCACTGTTAGAAAGATTCCAGGCAGGAGAAGCCTTTTGAGTGTATAAATGAACATCAGCTTATTTTAGGCAGTTCTAAAGATTTCCCTGTGAGACCTTACTCTTCAGGAAGGTGGGTGGGAAGTACTAGAAATGTCTAAGGAAAGCTTTTCCCAAGCCTGTTCTGGGTGGGTTTTTCAGGTCGGTAAGACCCACCACCCCACTACCCCACAAAACCTACAAAAGAAAGTGACGAGGTCAGGAGAAGAAAGCCAGGGTTGATCATAGGGGGCGGGGAGGGGGGATGCTTTTTGTTTTTTCTTCAAATTGATGTATTAAATAGTTGAACTCTTTTATCTCAAGTTGGGTTAATGGCAAAATCATCTGGCGCCTTTGAAAAAGCTAATGTGTTGGATTGACTTTAGGGTTCTACAAAGGAGGGTGGGTGCGGTTGATTAGGACCAGCTGGAGCACGGACTAGCCCCGCCTCCCTTAGTTCCTCCATGGGTCACCCGGGAGAGGAGCCGGCTGTGGAAAGGCCTGGGCCGCAAAGCAGGCTGAGATTGCAGGGAAGTTCTGGGTCCGAAAAGTAAGACTGGTTCAGACCTGCTGAAACAGACCTAGTAACCCAGTGCTGACAGAGCCGCCTTCATTTGGTATGAAGTTACGTACAGTGAGGGGGCCAAGGACAAGCCCACATATCCAAAATAGAGTTTACTGTGAAAAAACAACACCCTCAGAACTTCAGGATAACCCATGTAATAAGTGAAGGAACAGTTTAGTGTACCTGCTTCACAGGATTATTGCAAAGGTCAAATTGTGGAACGAGTATGAAGTCACTGTACGGTGTGCAGCACCAAATCAACGTAGGGTCATCCTTGACTGTAAACTCCTCTGGGGCAAGAACGCTACATGGTACCTTGTAGGTAGTGAGTATAACTGATGTTTGTGAGTAGTTTACGGTTAACTGAGGGCTTCTGTGGATGTTTGCTCCTTTGCTACTCATAGGAGCCTTGGAAGGTAAGGGGAGTTATCCCAGCTTCCAAAAAAGGAAACTGCAGGTCTGCCATCCACACAGCCAGTAAATGGAATTTCTGGTGTGTAAATCTGGGTATTCTCCAGGCTTGCTGTTCAAAGTGTGGCACCTAGACCCGCAGCCTCAGCTCTCTGCACTTTCTCCTCTGTAAACCTAAAATTATTTCAAAATTAACAAGGGGCACTGACTGGCTCAGTTGGTGGAGCAGGCAACTCTTGATCTCCGGGTTATAAGTTCGAGCCCCAAGTTGGGTGTAGAGATTACTTAAAAATAAAATCTTAAAAAAAAAAAAAAACTTCAGTGTGGAAAAAGTTTTAAGAATACCTTAATGAATTTATCTTGCTTGTATTTTCTCTTTGACGAATTGACGGGGGATAGATGATACATTCCAGTGTAAATAGGTCTAAAAGAGCTCTTTCAATGAGCATAAACTAGAAATTCGTTATGATAACAAAGGTAATGTCCTAGTTTCCTTGGCTTTTTGTGGTAACGGGATGCACCTTATAATAAATGTCACATATTACATTCAGGGAAGGATGGTATTTCTTAAATGAATGTATCTAAGGGGGTCCTGGTACAGATACCTGAGCTCTGTCTAGTGTCAGTCCTTCCAGGGCCAGATGGGGAAGTCTCCTCAGTTGCAGCCAAGAGGCTCTGGAAGGGCCGGTGTCCTGGGAGAACCTGGCCCGAATAGTTTCCCAAGCAGGGCCTCTTGGGACATAACATTTGTGTGTGGTGTTTGACCATTTGCCAGGCTTCCTGGTAACTCCGAGTAGGGTGAAGAAGGAGAAAAATCACTAAGATAACTGTCAGCACACTCCAGTGTTCCCTTTCCCCTGAAGTTTGAGCTCTGAGCGCTGACTGAGCCCTGCCCCGCCCCGCCACCACTCTGGCATCAATTTTCCCAGCTGGGATCATAATATTTACTCCACATCTAAACTGTGATTCATTGTAGGGCTCTTCTCTTTCGGGATTGAAGCTTTTTTTTTTTTTGTCTGTCGGGTGATGACTTGCAAAGAAGGAAAATCCTTGTAGGGGGTTGAGAACTCAAGCATAATCCATTTTGACTTTCTGAGAGGAAAAGAGCTAGCACTTTAATATTCTAACAGGCAGAAATGCAGCTGACTTCAATCACCATGTCCTTTCATGTTGTTTTTCTTGAAGAAGGGACGTCTCCAGCTTTTTTGGAGGCTTGTCTTTTCCCTGAATGAGAAAGGCTCAGAGATATTTCATTTACATCACGGCAGATTAGCCAGCCAGCGGTCAAGTGGTTGAATGGGGAAAGCTTTAGATCTAACATCTGTTCTGCTCTCTTCTGGCCTGACCCCAAGCAAGGGAGAAATTTTTATCAAGAAATAGACCTCCTGGAACATTCAGAAGGTTTTGAAAGAGACCACACAGAAATGAGGCTTTAGGAATTTGTCTGGGTAGCCCGAGCCTGCAGGATGCAAAGCCTGCTCCTTCTCCATGGGAGCTTTCAGAACTTTGTGCTCAGGGAACAGAAATCTGAAAGTGAATTTCAGTAGCAGCTGCAGCAATTACCCCACAGCCCTGGCTTCCGAAGGACCCCCCCCCCCCCGGAAGCCGTGCAGCATGGGACAGAGAATGAAATGCTTAGTAGGCAGCAGTGCCGCTCCCAGTTAGAGGAGACGAGGCGAGGGGATTCATGCTGCGAGGCTGCTTATTAGAGATGCCCAGCCCAGCTGGAGAGGGCAGGCTGGGGCAGAGAGCAAGAAGCTGCCAGAGTTTTGACGGGCTAGAGCTTCGGAACCAGGGGCCCCTCTCTGCTCAGGTATGTCTCCGATCAGAGCTGCTGATGCAGCTTGGCTCTTTGTGCACCACCAAACCTTTGGATCACTGGAAGATAACTGTCAGGGCCATGTTGGGACCCAGTTGTGACGTGGGAACGTCAACAGCCCCTCCCTCATTCCTGCCTCTTTGGAGGCCTTTTTTCACTTGCGCTGCCTGGCCTGTCCTTGCATGCTGCCCTTTTCTCCTGCCTGAGCACAAAGAAATCTGGTTTTCTCTCTGCAACCCCAACCCTTTGCTAGTCATAGAGCTTGGCCAGCAACTTTATAAATGGTGAACTCTGCTCGATCTGCGCTCCCAGTTCCATCCCCAGACTTCTGAGCCACATCTGGCATGCCCCCATAGAGAGCGAATAAGCAAAAAGTTGGCATGCCACCTCTGAAAGGTCTGTGTTATCCAGGAGATGGTTGGCCTTCTTTTCTTGATGCTTCTTTGGGGTGAAGTCTTTTCAGATGCGTTAGGATCCTGATTTATTATTCCATGCATCAGCCCAAGCCTAGTGGCCCTTCCCAGGTCCAGTCCAGAAGGTAGGGGTGATAGCCATACCCACTGGTGACCATGGGCTTGATAGGTCTCCGAGGCTGACCCCAGGCCTGACCCTACCAATTGTCTTCAACTCTTATGACTTCTGGGCCCCCAGCAGCCAAAATATGACCGATACAATTGAGGAAATACAACAGAGAATGGTTAAGGATGCAAACTTTGGAGTCGGACCACATGAGTCAAATCCCTCTTTGTCACTTAACTACTGGTGTGACCCTAACCTCCTTTATTCATAGTTTTCTTGATTGCAAAGCAGGTATAATATTAAAGTCTGCCACTTGGGATTGTTGGGATCTTAAGTGAGCTAATATATGAAAAGCATTGGTACCTGGAACATAGAAAAGTCTCAGTAAATGCTGTTTCATTTCAGTTTTTATTGTTACTGGCATTATAAACCCTGGTATGAGTTATTTTATAAGCTCCTTGACTGTGACATGTTGATGTCTTTGTGGGGGGGGGGGGGGCCGGAGGGAGAGAAAGAGTCTTAAGCAGGCTCCACATCCAGTGTGGATCCCAACAGAGGCTCCATCTCACAACCCTGAGATCATGACCTGAGCCGAAATCAAGAGTCAGATGCTCAACCAACTGAGCCATCCAGGCGTCCCTGACATGATGTCTTTGACCAATCCAAACGTAATACTGCCCTATATAACTCCAAGTTAGATCCAAAACCTGTGTTTAGGTCTATGCAAACAAAATGGCAGCATGATGTTCTTATAAACAAATCCCTGAAAACTTTTATCTAGTTCTTGTTCTTGCTCTTCAAGGATTTCAGGACAGGGAGTCCTGTTCCATCTCTGAGAGATCCCAGAGCCTAATGCAGTTACATGGGAAACCCCCAGGATACTGCCCAGAGGGTTCACTTTGCTTTACAGCATGGAATATTTCCGTCTTCCATGTCCCACGCTTTTTTTTCTAATAGCACCTTTTGAGTGTAGAGGACATGTTAGATTCAAAGGACACTCATAATATTTTTTATATTTATTTGTTTGAGAGAGAATAAGCAAAAAGAGGGAGCAGACTCTCCACTGAGCAGGGAGCCTGATGTGGGGCTCGATCCCAGGACCCTGAGATCATGACCTGAGCTAAAGGTAGATGCTTAACTGACTGAGCCACCCAGGTGCCCAAAGGATGCTCAAATTAAGTAACTATTGGTCTGTTTCTTCCCTGCATATATAGGAAATGTTTTGGGGGTTTGTTCATTTAAAACAAAAAAATCAGATATTGGCTCCAAAGAATATGAACCCAAATCCGAGATTGGCAAAGAGTATGATTGGTATTTATTAGGTACATATTGGGTATTATCCTTGACTCCTAGAGACTTCTTGGTGGAAATAATAAAGCCCTTAGCTTGCAGTTCATGTATCTCCTCTTTGGCTTTCACGTGTAGTCTCAGCTTAGCAGGAACTTGTTTAAAAAAAAAAATCAAAACATTTAACCATAAACACATATTTAGACTCAGAAAGGTACCCACTTAGGTTGGTTCTTTGCATCTACTTGAAAAGTGGTGCCATCAACCTCCCAGCATAGGGTGGAGAGCAGAAGAAAGGAGGGAATAGAGAGGAAATTCAAGAAGCTAGGTAACTTTTCAGATCCACCAGTTTCAGCAATTTTGAGTGAAATTTACAGAACACTGGAACCACCAACTCTCCCTGCACACATGTGCTCTGTCACATTCTAAAGCAGTGGTTCTTGACCTTGGCTGGACATCAGAATCCCCTGAGGAGTTTTATAAAATTCTGATGCCCGAGTTCTCCCGCAAGATTCTGATTTAATTAGTTTGCTCGTGACCTGGGCAGCAGGACTTTTAAAAGCTTCTAGATGATTTAATGTCAGGCCGGATTCAGAACCATTGTTCTAAAAAGACTTCGAGTGACTTTGAGGGTGCATCATTTCCTTAGGATAATTATAATAACGATGGGCCAGTTTTGTTCCATTTATCCAGCAGGTAATGTCTCGCAGCAGGACAACTTTTCAGGCTATCTAGTTCACCATGGGAAGAGGGAGCCCTAGAAAACTGAGCACTCAGTCCTGTGCAAGCAGCAGGGTGGCTTGGCTGCCTCCTATCTGCTTGGCAGCTTTGGTGCTGTTATCGGAGTCAGAATGGAAATATTTCTACACTGGTATTTGTTGGTATCATGAAAGTTGGAATACCACAATACTTTAGGAAGAGTATTAACCTAAAGCTGCACAACTCAATCTTTCAATCCTGTCACTAGAAGTAAGTCCCATGAGCCTAGTGCTTTTTAATGTTTTGAATCCCCGGTGTCTAAACTTGGGATAAGATAGTAGGTATTCAACACATGTTGAGTAAATGAATGAATAATTAAGAATAGATTGTAATGTGCCTGTGGGGAAGGGGACCCTTCACGCTGGTAGAAACCCACCCTCTCCCTGTCACCCATCCCCTCGGGATCTCCAACAGGGAGAGGTGACTATCCAGCTTATAGGTTCCCCAGCCTCGAGGAGAATTTTTTTGTCACTTGGCTGAGATCGTCCTAATAGTCATCTTCTCAAATTGCCCCTCATACTCCCATCCTACCATCACAACAACTCAGACTGAGAATAAATGTTCCGTTCAATTTTATCATCTCCCACAGTCATCTCCCAGGAGGTAGTAGGGGATAGTATTCTACCACTGGCTGTGTGACCTTAGAAAATTTACTTAACCTCTCTGAGCATCAGTTTTCTCATCTGTAAAATGAAGCTCTACCTACCTCAGAAGTTGGCTGTAAGAGTTACGTGAGTGAATGTATTTTAAATGTTTAGCACCATGTTTGGCCCACAATTGGCCCTTAATAAAGATTACTCTGGTCTGCTTTCCCCTTCAGTTAAACAGCAATAGAGGAAGGCACAGATTCACTTCATTCTTCTTTGTGGTACTGCAAACCCTGAGTTATGAGTACTGAACCATTGCTCTGAGGGGCAACACAGTTAAGTCCCTGATCATATGCTTGTCAACCAGTCAATACATAACTTTGTTTTATGTGTGTTTTTGCTTAAAGACAACTTACTTAATTTATACTATTGATTTGTTCACATTGAGCTCACGGCCAACAACCTATAACTCCTGCCTGAATGAAACTTACCTAAGACACATTTTCCCTGTAAGACATACAGCCTTTTTTTGCTTGGAACACTAGACAGCACTTCAGCACTACACTTGGGGACCATTTTAAACCGTGAAATCACCAGCAGGAAAAAAAGTGGCAATAATCAACTGCGAAAGGGATTCTAGTTTACAGTAGGAGGAGAGCTGAAACAAGGCAGTTTGACCTTGTTTGACCTCAGCTGGGACCTTTATTTATTTATTTGCCACTCTCCATGTACAAGAACATTTGATTTGGGGGTTACAAATTTTAGTGAACGGGTGGCTCCACAGATATGGAATCCATGAATAATAAGGATCAACTGTTGGACGGAGGTCAGTGACAAGCATTGGGGAACTACAGGTTTCTGAAGGCAGAGCCCATTATGGGTTGTGCTTCTTTGGTGTGCCCCAAAGCTAGAACAGTTCAGGGCACAGAGCAGGTACTTAATAGCTAGTTGTGGGATTCTCGATCGAATTTAACAAACACATGTCCTATCCCTATGGCGGCTGTCCCAGTGACAAGCTTCTGTTTTTGCCCTGCACTCATCTGCAAGCAGGGTTCCCATTCGCCAGGTGGTAGAAGGATAGATTTTACTGCATTTTTATAGGGACAGCAGGAGGCTCCCACCCATTTCTCTCTGCAACCTTCCCACCAGCTAGAGTCTCCTGTGTGGCTCTTCCCTCGCACAGAGCCATTTGGCCGGCACCACTTTTCACCTTCCCCAAAACCAGCCCTCTCCTCTCTGTCTAGATTTACACTTGGCAATTTTAGGCTTTGTCCTGGCTCCTCTGGGTTCACCCATCACTTCGCTCAGGCAACCAAGGTTACCTGGATCATCACCTGACATTAGAAGTAGAAAATTCTAATGATTCCCTATGAATCATGTCAAGTACCTTTTTGTAAATGCTGTGCTAGGTGCCGTAATAAGGAAATTTGCAGTGATGAGAAAGATTGTGCCCCTTCTCTGAGGAGCCTGCAAACTTGTGGTCTGTTGGTTTCTGAAGTATAGGAAGGCAGAAGAGGCAGTTAGACTAACATAAAAGAGCCTCTCGTAAGTCAGGTCATTAAAAATGTGTAGCAACAAAGAACATACACACAATCTACCCCTCAACTCTTTATTTTTAATAATTAGAGGCCTATATTTTCAATGCAATTTCTACGAAAAGGAAAAACGAACAAAGGTACATTCATATTTGTCATCTATGAATACATTATAATTTAATTACAGACTTCATGAGCTTATAAATAGTGTAACTATGGCTAGGTGTGTAGTATACAAATGACTAGTTATTACTTTGACCAAAGTGACATTACAGAGTGGAGACAAATGCGTTTTTTTTGTTGTTTGCTCAGAATTGAGCTAAGGATAGGGCGCCTGGGTGGCTCAGTCATTAAGCATCTGCCTTCGGCTCAGGTCATGATCCCAGGGTCCTGGGATTGAGTCCCACATTGGGCTCCCTGCTCAGTGGGAGGCCTGCTTCTCCCTCTCCCACTCCCCCTGCTTGTGTTCCTGCTCTCGCTATCTCTCTCTCTGTCAAATAAATAAAATCTTAAAAAAAAAAAGAATTGAGCTAAGGATAAACTATTGCTCCAAAAGAATCTCAAAGATTATGTTTACCTTGGTAAACACTAAGAAAAAAAATGTAGTAAATTCATTTTGTTGTACCTAGTTCCCCTGACAAATGTATAAAAGCAAAATTTTAAATAGGTGCAAATGACCTACTGAGATCATGAGGATACTATTTTGCAGTTAGTGGCCCATTGTCAGATGTTTAGCTTTTTGGACAAACTACAGTGGGTTTTAAATTCTAGACTTTACTTATCCTTGTTAATTCATTTCAGTTGGTGTGCAGTTTGTGTGTTCTGGGAATGTGAGCTCATTTAATTTTGTTTTCAATTAAGATCTTTTTCATTACTGAAAAAAAACAAACATCATGGAAACTTGTAGAATTCATTGAAATCAAATACCATCATTGTTAATTCTATATTTTGTATTTCATTCTAGTGCTTTTCTAGGCATTTATTATATAGTTTAAATAGTGTTATTCATATTTTTATATCTTATTTTCATTTATAACTATCCTCCATGTGTTTAAAATATTTCATAAATTTTATAATGATCATTTGAGTGAATTCTTATTTACTCCAGTTTTCCTTTGTCATAAATAACCTTAAAATTCACATCTTTGGACATAAAGGTCTTCTTTCTTCTGCATTACATCTTTAGTCCCTCACATTGGAGTTACTGATTCAAAGGTATGGACATTTCAAAAAAAAATTTATTTTTTTTTTAAAGATTTTATTCATTTATTCATGAGAGACAGAGGGAGAGAGAGAGAGAGAAGCAGAGGGAGAAGCAGGCTCCCAAGGAGCAGGGAGCCCGATGCGGGACTCGATCCCAGGACCCGGGACCATGACCTGAGCCGAAGGCAGACGCTTAACCATCTGAGCCACCCAGGCGCCCTCAAAAAAAAATTTAATACATACTGACATTGGTGATTCCATTTTAACAATTAGCCTCTTCTTGGGGCACCTAGGTGGCTCAGTTGGTTAAGCGTCTGCCTTCGGCCCAGAGTCCTGGGATGGAGCCGCCCGGCATCAGGCTCCCAGCTCAGCAGGGAGCCTGCTTCTCCCTCTCCCTCTGCCCCCTACTCATGCACTCTCTCAAATAAACAAATAAAATCTTTAAAAAAAAGTTAGCCTCTTCTCAATTAGACATATTTTCTCCAAAAAACAAAGGCCAAAAACAAAGCATTCCAATATGCAGTCAAAATTACTTTTGAATTATCTTCAGACTTGAATTATACTGGGACTGTCCCTCTCCAATGGCCTAGAGACTGATGAGAATACTACCTTCACCCCAGTCCCTGTTGATAAAATGTGCAGTGACTGACAACACCCAGGCGCTCTGCCCGTCATCCAGTTTGCTCCCAGGCTTGCCAGGCACTGGGAATAGATAGAGATCAGCTAGAACTCCTCCATCAGGAATTTGCTGTAATGCCTTGCTTTTGTTAAAATCCAGTTTGGTCAATCATACATTTCAAAATAATAGGGAGCTGGAGAGAGTATGCCTTTATACATCATTGTATTAGTATTCATTAAAAGCGGCGCACCTGGGGGCTCAGTCGTTAGGCATCTGCCTTCGGCTCAGGTCATGATCCCAGGGTCCTGGGATGGAGCCCCACATCGGGCTCCCTGCTCAGCAGGAAGCCTGCTTCTCCCTCTCCCGCGCCCCCTGCTTGTGTTCCCTCTCTTGCTGTGTCTGTCTCTGTGAAATAAATAAATAAATCTTTTAAAAAAAAAAAAGATTCACTAAAAGCATGTTCCTCTTTGCTAGAGTAGCTTGAAATGTCTGTTGTAATGGCAGCCACCTCGGTGAGATCTAAACGGTCAACACTTCGTGAGCTTTGGAGGTTTTGTCTTTAGTGTTTTTTCACAGAAGAAAAAGAAGAGCCTTTATAACTCTTTGACCACAAACACTATCGATTCTCAGCATCTCGTTAAATACGAGTTCCGTGCATAATAGTGAGCCCGGGGCTCGGCCACCTGTTTCATCTCACTTCTGTGAGAGGTCCTGTTACACTCCAGCTCTCAGGGGCAGCCTGTGGCCTCTTCCACTGATTACAACTGGAAAAGAATCTGCTTATAGCATTTTACTGCACGTGTCCTTGCGGCTTTCCTCATGTCCTTAGAGATTGGCAAAGCCCTGTTTCCTTTTTCCTCAAATCCTTCACCTCCAGCAATTCAGCGACAATAGTCCTCTCTGTGAGGCAGATACAGTAGTAACTAAAGAGTGCTGAGGATAGACTTATAAAATGGAGAAGTGCACGGGATTTTTCCAGCAGAAATGTTTCCCATATTTGACCAGGAGTTAGGAATAGGACCAATATCCTAAATCAACAGAGAATAGCACAGTTTATAAGAATTTTTACATATGCACATATGTATGTCACCTTTATAATCCTCACAGGATGCCTGTGGTGTATTATCCTTACATTATAAATGAGACAACCGAGGCTCAGTGTGTTCGAGTGCCCAAGCAGAGCCCTAATTAATGGGAATTGCTTGAAGCTGGAGCAAGGATTTTACGTAGGCAGGTGTGTACGCGGGCGAAAGCCACAGGAAGCGAAAATTGAGTCTCAGGACCAGTTAAGCACAAGGGATGCTTCATTCTGGTTCCTAATCTGTGGATTTCAGTTTCCATTCCTAAACTGCAATTTCTTGTACTGATGCCACATTCCACGACCTCCAGTGACTCTGATTATCACCAGTGTATGGAAATGCATGTGTTTGTGTTGGTTGCACTTTGGTTAAACCATATGTGTCTTTTTGAAGAAAAATATCCAGAAAATCTAAAGCTGTTTTTTTAGTAAGTTAAAATAACTCGAAGTCAAGGTTTTAGCAGTGGCCGTTGCCTAGTACAGTGTGATAAAATTATTCCCTAAGTGCCCATGATTAACTTGGTTAATTACAAGTAGTCCAACTCCCAGTTGTGCACGCTGCCTGCATTGTTGGTTTTGCTTAATAACCAGTGTGTCATTCAATTTTCTGAGGAAAATGCAAAATAAGTTTAAAAAGGTAATCAGGTAAATCACTGCTTTCACATGTATTTTCTAAATATTATCACTAAAAAGCAGAAGAACTTGGGGCGCCTGGGTGGCTGAGTTGGTTAAGCGTCTGACTCTTGATTTTGGCTCTGGTCATGATCTCAGGGTCATGGGATCGAGCCCCAAGCTGGGCTCCATGTTCAGTGGAAAGTCTGCTGCTCTCCCTCTCCCTCTGACCTTACCCCCATGTGCACACACGCACACACCCTCTCTCTCTCTCTCTCAAATAAAATTTTAAAAATACAAGCAGAAGAACTTTGTGAAGAACAAATTAAGTTTTCAGTCAATTTGAATAAAATTGAGTCCTGGGAGATTTATCGTGTGCGTGTGTGTCTGTGTGTGATCTCTATGGAATGGGAATGTGACCCACTCAGAAGTCCTTGAAATCAGCAGGGTGTATCATAACAACCAAAAGGCCTAACTCTGAACACTGCCAAAGAAAACAGGAAATAGGTTTAGTATGACATTTATCTCAGACTCCAGAAGTTCTTAGGCAAAGAGGTGAAGGAATATTTATCAGCAATTTTTTGAATCAGTTATGTAATTTAGTTTCTATGTAGTTTGTATTATTTTTTAGTTTGTAAATACTTTTAGGTGATGTAAGTCTGTGCCTGATGAGAAGATGCTATTCTGTACCAGTTCCTTCAACATATAAGGGGATGGTTGCATTTGGGGGGGGGGGGCGGCGGGACCAGAACAATCACCAAAAGAGGGCAACAGCTAGTGTCTCAGGAAGGAATGCGTTCAGCTGCAAGTGACAGAAAACCTGACTACAGTGGCTCATCCAACAGGGGGTTTGTTTGCTTGCACAACAAGGAGTCCTGGTGTGGGTTTAACTGCCCATCAAGACCCAGGTTCTTTCTGTTCTATCATCCTTTGCCTTTTGTTGGCTTTTGTCTTCATGTTTAATAGCTTCAAGAAAGCTGCTGTGCCTCCGGCCATTGAGTCTTAATTCAGGGTGGTGAGCAGGAACAGGGAAAAGAGCAATGCCAGTTGTATGTCCTGTTTTATTAGGTAAGCAAAAGTTTCCCAGAAGCTCTCCTCTCAGCAAGTGCCTACCTAATCTAATTGGCCAAAAATGGGTCAGTCGGCTACCCTAGCAGCAGGAAAGACTGAGAAGAAGGAGGGTGGAGATTGGGGCAGAGTCAACCCTTCTGTGTCTGCCAGAGCCCTATACACTTAAAAATAGTTAAGATGGTAAAATTATGGTAAATTTTAATTTTTTAGTATTAGCCACTAGATAACAAAGCCAAAACCTCGTGGACAACGTTTACCACACAGAGGTGACAAGCTATCCCTAAAAAGAATCCCAAAATGCAAGAATCCCAAAACAGGTGTTAAGGTGAATTCAAAGGATGACTGGAAGTTCAGTGTTTTGGAGTCCACAGACCTCCTCAGACTTCACTGAACAGTAACTAGTCACTTTTGAAAACCAGATAAAATAGATCATGTCTGGAAGAAAATGAGACAAACTTATTTATAGCAAAATATGTCATTCCCAAGTTCAGTGGGAAGAGGTTCTATTGAAAAGGTGCCAAAGATCTTAACAGAGACCATTATGAAAGAAATGACATTTCGCTCTTAGAATGGTTTACTTTACAGAAGAGATGGCTAGCAGATTTGAGGATTCCTGCCTAATTTGCTTTCATTATGTGGAAAGGGATACTTTGAAGGTAAACAACAAGAAAAGTTTTTTTTTAATTGTATGCAAATACGTGCTATGAAAATGCTTAGGAAAGAAGCATACTTTATGCAATTTATGAAAATCAAACTTCAGTTCATCCCCAGGTCTAGGTATGATGAATTCCTAATTGTTGTGTTTTTATGCTTATTTAAATCCTACATATTACAGAGGTGTTTAGAGAGCATGGTGTTCAAATCCCTGCTCCTCCAGTACTAAATGCATGATTTGGGCAAGTTACTTGACACAACTGACATTCAGAGAAGCCCTCTGTAAGATGGCGACTGTACTGCCTACCCAGCCAGGCTGGTGAGATGAGGTGCCTGACGCACAGTAGGGACGCAGTCTGCTCACCGCCCTCATCATTGGTGGTAGTGCTGAGGCTTCTGGAACAGCCCCCAGATGTCATACCTTGGCACTTTTATCCTTGTTCCTCCCTCTTTTTCTAGAGATGTGATTGAAGATGGAGACAAACTGAGTGGTAGGGATTGTGGGGAGAAAATTAGGGTTATTCTTGCCCAAACTAGTCCAGAACCTCTC
Organism: Callorhinus ursinus; assembly: GCF_003265705.2. Lineage (NCBI taxonomy): Eukaryota > Metazoa > Chordata > Mammalia > Carnivora > Otariidae > Callorhinus > Callorhinus ursinus. The sequence continues at coordinate 45,068,607 of NW_027397066.1, read as the reverse complement.
TGTTTTTATATATGTATAATTAATACCCTGCCTTCTTCCCACATAGGATGTGAGTAGTGTGTGTCCCCCGCTCTTCAGGTGTAACAGTAGTGTTGTAAAAAACACTAAGCTTAGGAGAGAGTCCAGATTATACATTGACTAAATGTGTTGTATGGGCACATTACTTGGTTGCTTGGGCTCCTCCATTTCCTTACCTGTAAAGCGGAGTTAGCAGGGCCTGTATTAAAAAGGTAGGGGTTGCTGGGCGCCTGGGTGGCTCAGATGGTTAAGCGTCTGCCTTCAGCTCAGGTCATGATCCCAGGGTCCTAGGATCGAGTCCCGTATCGGGCTCCCTGCTCAGCGGGGAGCCTGCTTCTCCCTCTGCTTCTCTCTCTCTCTCTCTCTCTCTCTCTCTCTCTCTCTCTCTGTCTCTCATGAATAAATAAATAAAATCTTTAAAAAAAAATAAAAAGGTAGGGTTGGGCAGTCAGTTAAGCATCCAACTCTTGGTTTTGGCTCAGATTGTGATCTCAGTGTTGTGAGATCAAGCCCACCTTGGGGTCCAGGCTGAGCGTGGAGTCGTCTTGAGGTTCTCTCTCCCTCTTCCTCTGCCCCTCCTGTTCATGCTCTCTCAAATAAATAAATTTTTTAAAAAATAAAAATAAAGGGGTGGGGTTGTGGAAATAAGGTAGTGGGTTTGAAAGCCCTTTGTAATGGTAAAGCTTGGTGCGAACGCAAGATTTTATTCCTTTTGGTTTTACCAATTGTTATAGCAACAGCTCTCAAATATGCCCACTTAGTTAATTATCTTGTGTACATCTGTGTCAAATGTTTACTTTTTAATAGATTGCCCACCTCCTTCCCTTCAAATCACTACCAGCAAGTAGTGCCCAGGGACGACTAATGTTACAGTGTTAGCCTGAACCAAGCATAATTAGTAAGGAAATCTGCCACAACAAATTCATACACAAGAAAATATAAAGCACTTTTAAAATCAACATCAATTTGAGATAGTCTGTTCCTCTCCTGCCCTTCATTAGTCAGGTAATCAAGAGTTGGCAGTGTTCTTTCCAGAAGCTCATGTTGCATATTGACCTGGAAAGGTATTAGTCCAGGTAACAATGGCAACTTTTATGTTAACCATCAATCACTTTAATGAGTACAAGAATGCATCCTTTCACCCTGCCAGAAGATGCGGGAATTAAGAGTGACTCATTCAGTGGTTAAATATGTGTTTTCTGTGTTGGGTGCTATCTTGGTGCTGTGGGCATAAAACAGACTCCAGTTTCTAGGAGTTCTAGTTTAGTAATGGGACTGTGGCAGCAGACTTTGTTGGTCCCCTGAATTCAATCTCCTCATAAAAACAGAGCCATACAAGGGTGGTTGCCAGAGGTTGGGGAAGGGAGGAATGGGAGTTGTTTAATGGGTAGTAAGTTTTATTTTTGAAAGATGGAAAAAGTTCTGGAGATTGGACTGCAATGTGAATGTACTCAACACTATTGAACTATACACTTAAAAATAAGATGGTAGGGGCGCCTGGGTGGCTCAGTTGGTTAAGCGACTGCCTTCGGCTCGGGTCATGATCCTGGAGTCCCGGGATCGAGTCCCACATCGGGCTCCCTGCTCAGCGGGGAGTCTGCTTCTCCCTCTGACCCTCTTCCCTCTCATGCTCTCTATCTCTCGTTCTCTCTCTCTCAAATAAATAAATAAAATCTTTAAAAAAAAAAAAAAGATTCAACCTTTAAAAAAAAAAAAGATGGTAAATTTTATGGTAAATTTTAATTTTTTAATATTAGCCACTACATACCAAAGCCAAAACCCCGTGGACAACATTTACCACACAGAGGTGACAAGCTATCCCCTAAAAAGGATCCCAAAATGCAAGTGTGTTAAACTGATGCCGCAAGGTCTGCATGATGTCGATAGCTTTGTGTGAGGAAGCAGAGGAAAGTCATGAGGTGATGGACCTGATTATAGGCAAATCCCAACACAACCAGCGGGCACTCACTGGCAAGTGTGCTGCACCAAGCCATTTGTGGGTGAGTGCAAGGGACCCCCAGAAGGGTCCAAGGAGTTGGAGCAGTTTGGACCCCATGAGCCCTCAAAACTGACCAGCCCAGACTCCCTTCCAAGGGTCCCTCACTAAGGAGAAACTTCTAGAAGTAGAATCAGAATTGGGCAGGAAAGAGACAACAGAGATGAAGGAAAGAGGAGGCCAGATAAAAGTGAGGAGGGTGGGAGCGCCTGGGTGGCTCAGATGGTTGAGCGTCTGCCTTCGGCTCAGATCATGGTCCTGGGGTCCTGGGATCGAGTCCCACATCGGGCTCCCGACTCAGTGGGGAGCCTGCTTCTCCCTCTCCCTCTGCCTCTCCCCCTGCTCATGCATTTCTCTCTGTCTCAAATGAATAAATAAAATCTTAAAAAAAAATAAGTATTTAAAAAAAAAAAAAGTGAGGAGGGATTTAGCTCCTTGTGATTGCAGGACTGCTCAGCAACAGCCAGAGACAAAGAAAACGGTCATGTCTTCTCCTGCATTCCACATTATCATCATGAGAGAAAACTTTTCTAAGAAGTGCTCCAGTAGATTTATCTGTAGGTCTCATCAGCAAGAATTGGGTCACACCCCCAGGCCTGAACCAGTGACTGTCAAGGAGAATGGGCACCGTGATGGGCCGACACCCAGTCATAATTCACCCCTTGAGAATGAACCTTCTCTTAGCACATGAGAGCCTGAAAACCCAAATGCAGTCTGGTTTGCCATTAAGGAAAAAGGGGCCTACCCATTGGGTATATGATCAACAGTATTTGCAACAATTTGCCCAGTTATGTTGTAGCTTCAGATATTGTGATCACATTCAGTCTGGGAATCCTGTTAATTGCATTTGGTAGACATGTTATCACATGCAAAATGAGTCTTCAAGGGGGGACCTATGCAGTTGTGTGTGAGCGTCTTTTCAAAATATCCTTAATTCTCTGGGATAAATTAGGTACATGCTCTGCTGCTATAGTGTTGATTTAAGTATTACTAACTACCTAATAGATGAAAGTCATCTGTGAATTGTGGTGGGGTAGAAATGAGTAAGGTACGATTTCTGTCTTTAAGGTTCTTATGCTGTAATTAGTATAAAGATCATCATCATTTAAGCCCACAGTATAATTTTATTGTCTAAGTAGAATAAGTCTCAAGAAGTAACTGGATCTCTTGTCAAGCAGTTCACCTACGAAGTAACTTAGCACCAATTACATAAAAATAAAATTCTTCCAGTTAAAAAGAAAAATTGCTGGGGAGGGAAACAGCAAGGAAGTCACACAAAGCCAGTCACCATATTTTTAACACCAAGTGAAAATAGCACAAAATGGAGTTCTTGAGAAGTTAGAAAAAGGTATCTTAGAATACCTTCTTCTAAAGGTTCAGGAAAACCAATTTTACATGAAAATAAGCACAGAAAAGGACTAAGGTTGATGCCATACTAGAAAGAAATCTCCTATAAGGACAGAAGAGAGAATAACATTCCTGCAGATAATGAAACCATCCCCAAAGGCTTGTGCTCAAAACAGATAAAACTAGAACCTGCTATTCAAAATGAGCTCAGAGACCTGTTTTAAACAAATAAAAGACATGAAATAACAATAGAAATCAGACTTAGAAGAACTCAGAAATGAGGTGAATAGTTCTAATTACAAATAAGCAATTACTTCAGAATTGGAGGCAAAATCCAGAAGAAGCCCAATAGCAAATAAACAACAAATAATTCCTCGGGCGCCTGGGTGGCTCAGTTGGTTAAGTGACTGCCTTCAGCTCGGGTCATGATCCTGGAGTCCCGGGATTGAGTCCTGCATTGGGCTCCTTGCTCATCAGGGAGTCTGCTTCTCCCTCTGACCCTCCCCCCTCTCACGCTCTCTATCTCATTCTCTCTCTCAAATAAATAAATAAAATCTTTAAAAAATAAATAAACAACAAATAATTCCTTGAAAGAAGTAGAAAGGTCAAGAGATGGAATTTTTTGAGGGGGAAGGGCAGAGGCAGAGAGAGAGAGAGAATCTTAAGCAGCCTCCATCTATGTGGAATTCCAGTCTCACAATCCTCAGATCACAACCTTAGCCGAAATCAAGACTGACGCTTAACCAACTGAGCCACTCAGATGCCCCAAAAGAAGGAATTTTTTTTAAAAAAGAAATGAAGAGATGAAAGTAACTATTTGAAAGTAACTATTGAAAAAAAGCAGATCTAGCATACAGATAATAGAGGTCACTGAAGAAGAAAACTGAAGCCGGAGAACAGAATAAACACTTAAGGCTATATTCTAGAAAACTTTCCTGAAATACAAAAAAAATTAAAACCACATTTTGGAAGAGCAGACGGCCTACCTAAGAATATTGTTGTAGAATGGTAGAGAGCAAGTCATTCTAGAGACATCACTGGACTCTAAAAGAAATCCTTTAGAGATCTGAGTAAAAAGAGAAAATGACTTATAAGAAGGAAAAGATAAATTATCAGACCTCTGACAGCAGCTCTTTATGCCAGGGGGAAATACTTTAACCGCTGAGTAATGGAGGCAATTTAGGTTTACTTGCGATCCATTTTGTGAGCAGTGCCCTATGAGTGGTGTAAACAAGAATCACTAGAAGAGCCCAGAAAAAAAAGCCGTCACTTTCAATTAGGAAGGCTTCATGGAGGAGGTAGAAGTGTTTGTACCTTAAATAAATCTTGGAAATTTTTAAAACTAACATATTTCAGAATTATAACATTATACATAAATATGATTTATCCTCATTGTTCAACTATGTATAATATTGGATTCATTGCATACCACCCCGTGTCCATATTTTTCTTAATTATTTTTACAAAAAGTACATAATTTCTGGCTAAAAGGCTTTTTTTTAAATACTGGAATTTCAGTAATTTATTCTGTGAATCCAGAATATGCTACTATTTTAAAAATTACATACAATTCAGTGATTTTTTTTTAGAGAGTCGATGTGATAAACAGCATACTCAGATTTTTTATGTGGAAACCTTGATAATCCAGCTTTTGAGCTGGTTGATAATTAAGACAAAAGTAATGATATATAGTTAAACAGAATTCTAAGCAAAATTAACTGTCAATAAAGTATTCTCCATCATTTTTTTTGGTTAATTTATTTTAAAAGCACACAAAATATAAGGTATTCTATATAGAATACCTTAAAATTTAAAGGGAATTTGGATTTTTAAAAAAATATTTTTTAAGTAATCTCTACACCAAACATGGGGCTTGAACTCATAACCCCAAGATCAAGAGTTGCATCCTCTACCAACTGAGCCAGCCAGGTCCCCTGAATTTGTGTTATTTAATGCTTTTTATACAAAGTAGAGGCCAAAGTTCAGAATCAAACAGTTTAGCCTGCTTCACACCACATTAAAAAAATCAAGATGGATTAATTGCAAAAAAAAAAAAAGTAAATATTAGTTTTACTAATAAAGTAGTTCTGTTGCTATTCTGATGGCCCAGAAACCATAAAGGAAAAGATTGACTGAATGGGTTACATAAAAATTCTAGGCTTCTATATTTATTCATTCGTTATTTTTATTGAGAACATACTATTTACCAGGCACTGTTCTTGGTGCTAAAGACATGGTGGTGTCCTAAGCAGCAGTCACTGCTCACAAAGAGCTTATATTACATGCTATATGGCAACCAGTACCGTAAATAAATGGCTGGAGGGGGGCGGGGGGAAGACCATGACCTGGAGAGATTATTCGCAAAATATGTGATAAATACTATAATAAACAGGAGCTCGTTTAAAATACCAAACAAGTAACCCAATAGACAATAAGCAAAAGTTAAAGGCAGTGAATTAAAAGGAGAAGCAACTGGAAATGGCCAAAAACGTGTGAAGACTTGCTCAGCCTGAAAGTAGTTCTGAAAATGCAGTTAGAGCAGACACGGCAGACAGTGTTTCTCCCTTCAGCTTGGCCTAATTTCTGAAAATTCCTAACTCCCACTCCTGGGAAATGTGTGAGGAAATGAGCACAAGTCCAAGAATTTCTAGCCTTTTTGAAAGTAATCTAGGAGTGTCTATTAAAATGAAACATTCTCGTACCCTTTGACCTGAAAAGCACATTTCCTGGAACTTATCCTACAGCTATAAAAGCACTAATGCATAAGGACATTTATGTCCTTTATGTATTTACTGAGTATTTACTGTATCATAGCGTGTTTTGTATATAGAAAAAAAATGGAAAAATCCCAAATATTCTTAAAGAAGTTTACCCATGTTATGGAATATTTTGCAGCTGTTAGAATGAATTTGATTTGTGTATATTATATTGACCTAACAAGGACATATATGATGTATTGATTGTTCAGTGACAAAAAGCAATTTGTTGGGTAATAGATACAAAATTTTTAATTAAAAAATGAAAAATATATGGATGTATAAACAACTAAATAGGTTATTGGAGGCTTGGCATTACTGTGAGATTAAAGTAGACGATTTACTGCCTCTTTATACGTTATACTTGATAATGTTTGAATTGTTACAATGAGCATGTACTTTTTTTGTTTTTTAATATCATATGGGAAAACCTTTTAACTTCATGATGTTTTTGGAAGGTGGAACTGTAATCAGTGGTGAAAGTTGCAGGAAGGCTGATTTTAGCTCATCTAAGGAAGAACTTTGCCACAACAGTGATTCAACAGTGGACTCGAGAACCTTGGGTGAGGGTCTCGGGAAATATTCAGGCAGAGAGCCATAAGCTGTTAGAAGACTTTTGTATCTGGTTTTGAGGGTTGGACTAGATGTCTCTAAGATTCCTTCCAACCCTGATAGTTTTTATAATGGTTTAATACTATTACATAGTGAGACTTCTACTCTTTTTCTTGTTACTCTTTCTTGTCGTTTGAGACATAATTGACATTATGACATTATATTAGTTTCAGGTGTGCAACATGATTTTTTTATATATATAGTGAAACAGACTGTAATAAGTCTACTTAACATCCATCACCACACATACAGTGTTTTTCTTGTGATGAGAACTTTTAATAAGATCTACCTTCAACAGTTTTCAAATATATAATATGGTATCATTAACTATAGTCACCATGCTGTACGTTACATCCCTCTGACTTCTTTTCTAACCGGAAATTTATACTTTTTTACCTTCTTCACCCATTTCACCCACCACCTACCCCCACCTCAGGCAACCACCAATCTGTTCTCTGTTGCATTTTTTTTTGTTTTAGTTTCACATATAAATGAGATATTTGCCTTGTTTTGTCTGACTTATTTCACTTTGCAGAATGCCCTCAAGGTCCATCTGTATTGTAGCAAATGGCAAGATTACCTTCCTTCTTATGGCTAAGTAATATTCCATTGTTATATGCCACATATTCTTTATCCATTCATCCATCAGCGGGCACTAAGGTTGCTTCCATGTCATGGCTACTGTATATAATGCTGCAGTAAACTTGGAGGTGCATGTATCTTTTCAAGTTAGTGTTTCAGTTTCCTTCACATAAATACCCAGAAGTGGAATTACTGGATCATAAAGTAGTTCTCTTTTTAATTTTTTGAGGAAACTCCATACTGTTTTCCATAGTGGCTGCACCAATTTAAATTCCCACCAGTAGTGCACAAGAGTTCCCTTTTCTCCGTGTCTTCACCAACATTTATGTCTTGTCTTTTTTTTTTTTTTTTTGAGGGGGTGGGGAGGAGCAGAGGGAGAGGGAGAGAGAGAATCCCAGCATGCTCCCCACTGCGAAAAGAGCCCACACAGAGCTTGATCTCACAACCCCAAGATCATGACCTGAGCCAAAATCAAGAGTCAGACGCTTGACAAACTGAGCCACCCAGGTGCCCCTTGTCTTTTTGATAATAGCCGTTCAGACTTGTCAGATATGATGTCTCACTGTAGTTTTGATTTGCATTTCCCTGATGATTAATGATGTTCAGTACCTCTTCATTTACCTGTGTCGTTGGCCATCTGTCGTTTTTGCAAAAATGCCTATGCAAATCCTCTGCCCATTTTTTTAATTAGATTGTTTCTTTGCTATTGAGTTGTAAGAGTTCTTTATATATTTTGAATATTAACCTCTTACCAGATGTGATTTGCAAATATTTTTTACCATATGGTAGGTTGCCTTTTCATTCTGTTGATGATTGCTGTGCAGTAGCTTTTTAGTTTTATATAGTCCCATTTGTTTATTTTTGCTTTTATTGCCTTCACTTTTGGTATCAAGTCCAAAAAAATCATTGCCAAGACCAGTGTCAAGGAGCTTATCATCTGTGTTTTATTCTAGGAGTTTTGTGGTTTCAGGGTCTTACATTTGAGTCTTTAATCCATTTTAAGTTGAATTTTCTGGGTGGCGTAAGGTAGTGGTCCAGTTTCCCCAGCACCATTTATTGAAGCGACTATCCTTTTCCCATTGTGTATTCTTGGTACCTTTGTCATAAACATATGCATGGATTTATTTCTGGGCTCAGTATTCTGTTCTGTTGATCTATGTGTCTGACATTTTTATGCCAGTACCATACTGTTTTGTAATATAGTTTGAAATCAGGGAGCGTGTTGTCTCCAGCTTTGTTCTTTCTCAAGATCGCTTTGACTATTTGGGGTCTTTTATGTTTCCATACAAATTTTAGGTTTTTATTTTCTGTGAAAAATGCCATTGCAGTAGGTATTGCATTGAATCTGTAGATAGCTTTGGGTAGTTATAGACATTTTAACAATATTAATTCTTCCAATCCATGAGCATGGAATATCTTTCCATTTTTTGTGTGTCTGTCTTCTTCAGTTTCTTTCATCAGTGTCTTACAGTTTTCCTTGTACAGGTTTTTCACCTCCTTGGTTAAGTTTATTCCTAGGTATTTTATTCTTTTTGATGCAATTATAAATGGGATTGTTTTCTTAATTTCTCTTATAGTTTGTTATTAGTGTATAGAAACATACAGATTTTTATGTACTGATTTTGTGTTCTGCAGATTTACTGAATTTGTTGATTAGTTCTAACACTTTTTGACTGAGTTGTTAGGGTTTTCAATATATAATTTCATGTCATCTGCAAATAATGGCAGTTTTACTTTTTCCTTTCCAATTTGGATGTATTTTTATTTCTTTTTCTTGCTTAATTACTCTTGACTAGAACTTCCAATACTATGTTGAATAAAAGTGGTAAGACTGGGTATCTTTGTTTTGTTCCTCATCTTAGAGGAAAAACTTTTAGCTTTTGGGTATCTTTGTTTTGTTCCTCATCTTAGAGGAAAAACTTTTAGCTTTTCACTGTTGAGCACGATCTTAGCTGTGGGTTTGTTGTGCATGGCCCTTATTATTTTGAAGTACATTCTCTGTATAGCCACTTTGTTGAAATTTTTTATCGTATATGGATTTCGTAATATGGATTAGGTACTTGTGTATTTTTTTAAATACCAACAAAATATTTTTTAAAATACTGTATCATTACAGTATTGGTATTCACCATGTAACATAATAAAAGTCACTAAAACTGTGAGGTATTTTCCCTCCCTCCTTTTAGTTACAAAACAAATTAATAGATTTAAAGTGGAGACTCATAGATCTAGAATGATTATCAAGTAATACTTCAGTTCACCATTAACCATCCCCTGCCCTCTTCCCCCCATCATCCCAGTCTAGATTTCGAACTTGACTGCTCCAAAAACACCAGTAATAGGAGAGTTCTCTCCAATCACAGTTTGCTATCCGCACTGGTCTAGAATGGAAAATTTCACAGTATCCTTTGCAAACTCAGTTTCACTCTCAGGAAGGTCTTTCTTATTGTGAGTGCTATTCTTTGGACTGAAGCTTACACCTGTTTTCTCCATTTCAATGATGAGAAAGAATCAGAAATTATTCTGGGCCTCTAAAGGACCTTCTGGAGGATTGCTTCAACCTTCCCATCTCAGAGGTGAAAAAACTGAGGACCAAGTAGCATGTGGAACCTGTCTGTGGTGAGAACTGGTACCAAACCCACTCATCCTCCCTGCCGGCCGAGTGCACTGGTGCTGCCCCCGTCCTGCCTGTGTCTCCAACACACACCAGCATCACCCGCTTGGTTCTACGCTCGGTGCCTCTCACCCGCTGATACAAGGTCGCTTAGGTACAGACTGCTTACAGACCTTTTGAAGCAGATCAACGTTGGGATTTGCCATCCTGCACCAAACTAGGAGTGTTTCAGAGCAAGGATGAAACTCTGAATCACCACTCATTTTGGGCTGAGGACCTAGAACCTCCGCTTTTCCCTCTCTGGTTCAGGCCTCAGGCTGAGGTTTTATTTTAAAGTCAAAGCCTCACAGGATTAGGAACCAAAAGGATTTTTTTTCACCCTATCTATTCAAAACTGAAGCCCTACTGCCATTAGGAAGCTGAGGTTTTTGGCTCAGCATCTGCTGTGTTTGGGCTAAGTGAAAACCTTTGGGTGGTAGTGGATGCTTCCAGCACCAAGTGGTTCCTGCACAAGGGCCAAGCATTCCTCCTGGCCTGATAGGACGGTCACACCAAGAAGGATGTGACTAATAAAGAATGTGACTTCAGAGACTGCACGTCCAGACAACTTCTGATAAACATTTAAACAGAGGTTAAGAATGTTTTCTTTTCTGAAGGGAAACTATGCATTTTATGGTGTGAGGGGGTGGGGGCAGAGGGGAATAAATCTAAACATCAGCTTCCTCTTTTCATGATTCTTAGGCATTTTAGCAGCAGCCATTTTTAATTCCCTGACAGGCTTTCCTGCTTAGAAGCCATAACTGGGTGCCGCCCAAAAGAGAAGGGGGATGGGATCTATGAAGACCAGCCAATTCCAAAGTGATTACCAGGCAGGTTTAAAAATAAGCTGGACATTGAGGCCAGTTTCCCTGGTTCCCACCCTGAGTCTGGGAATGCTCCCAAAGGTGTCCACTCAAGGCACACTTGAAGTTCCCTGGTTGGGATCCTCACTTCCTACACTGACAAAAGGGGGAAGCTCTGTAGAGGAAATGGGTGTTGACTTCAGGGAAAGGTGAAGTGGACCAGATGGCACCTCTCGGCATCCTCAGCCCACCCAGGGAACTCTGGGAACACTGGTCCAGGACAGGGAGGAGAGAGCCAACACCATTATCTGGCAGGCAGGGAAAAGGAAAGCAGCCTAGTTCTGGACGCAAAGCACTTCTATCGGTAGTGCTGAGCCAACTAATGTCTTTGAGCACTTTCTCCTCCCGGGCTCTTTGGTTTATCTCCTCATGTTTCCTGGATGGTGTGTGTTGGGGAAGGGGGTGTGGATAAGAATGGTACTTTTTCTCCTTGATTCTAAATCTTTTTTTTTTTTTTTTAAGATTTTATTTATTTGACAGAGAGACACAGCGAGAGAGGGAACACAAGCAGGGAGAGTAGGAGAGGGAGAAGCAGGCTTCCTGCTGAGCTGGGAGCCCAATGTGGGGCTCGATCCCAGGACCTTGGGATCATGACCCGAGCCGAAGGCAGACGCTTAACAACTGAGCCACCCAGGCACCCCTTTCTGCTTGATTCTAAATAAAAAGTAAAAATAATGTTATTCAGCAGACTACCTCTAAATGGGGAGGAGGGAAGTTCAGTATTGGAAGAAAAAGTGTTGTTAGCTTTAGTAAAACCCTTCGTGTATCTGAAGTCAATATTCTTCTGAATATGTCCGCTGCCATTATTTTAGCCATTACCCCCACAGCCAGGAGCACTCAGGACCCATGGAGATACCATGCAGTCATGTCAGTTCCTCTTCTTTGAATTTTAAGGGGATGAAGAAATTATTTTATTTGGAAATCCTAAGTATTCCCATACTCAGTTTCAGACAATTCTTGCTTTTCTGAAAGTACTTTCTTTTTAGAAAGCATGTTCACTTGTTTGTTGGTTTATTCATTTCTGTAGTCATTCATTCATTCATTCATTCACGTGTCTGCCACAACCTACAATAAGCTCTGTAAGGATGGAAAGGGCCATCATGCCAGTAAGCCATGACTCAGAAAACTGGGAGTCATGATTAGGATGAAAGTTGTGGAGTTAAACCTACCCTGAAATCTTGGCCCTGCTACTGATAAGCTCTGCGACTTTGTGCAAGTCATTTAACCTCTCAGAGCCTCTGATTTCTCATCTGTAAAATGGGGCTAAAAAGCATAAGCCCTTCATTGAATTTTTATGAGAATTACCCGAAGTAAGAGGAAGAGCCTGCACGTACCTGGCCTGTAAGCTCATAAATGGTGGTAGGGACAGGATTCGTGGTAGCCTTAAGGCTGGTGGCAATTTTTATTTTTATTCTTATTATTAATGAGACCAACAGCACAAGAGTGACAGGGCAAATCACTGTTAGATGTCAAGGTTGGGGAGAGATTGCTGGACAGGAATGCCTGTGAAGATTCCCTATCGAACTTGACTTGCTAACTTGCTTTCCCTTGAGCTCACTTATTTTTTTCAATCACATCTTCATGGAGAAATTGGGAAATTCCTTTCCATTTGCATTTCACTTTCTATTACATTCCCGAAGACTGAAGCTTTAGTACACCATTCAGCTGAAGGCCACATCCCAGTATTTGCATTGACCTTGGAGTGCCAGGGTAATTATTTGTCAATTATTTTACTTTTTAGAGTATGCTTGCCTTGAAGAACCTCTGCCAAGGAGGACTATGTTAATGTGTAACACAGAGATAAGGAGCTGCTCTCTCTCTCTCTCTCTCTCTTTTTTTCAGGGCTATTCAACTGGAAAACTGAAATGGTTTTATTTGCATCTCATCAAGCAGTGTTGAAAGGTGGGGGAGAAAAAGGGCTTTTACTAATGTACTACACTGAGACGTAAATTTTAGCAACAGAGGATGCAGTGAGTCACGTGCAATTTGTTTTCTGTTTTCAGAAAAAAGGAAATTGCAAGACAATGTAATACCTAGCTTTTGAAGAAGTGATGGTATTTAGCAAGAAGACAGCAAATAGGAATACTCTGAGTTGAGCCAAGGAGCTGTGTGCTCCCTTGTAGATGGGATGAATGAGTGATTCTCACTTGGCATGGACAGCAAAGTCATCTTTCTCACCCTAAATAGAATGCATTGATCGTTGGGCCTGGAGAACAACATGAGGGACAAGAGGAAATGAGCCACTGTAGCACGAGGCATTGTGTCCAGCCGGGAGGTTGGTTCCCTGCGGCTGGGAGTCGAATCTACCCAGGTGGCCCCTCCCAGGCTGGCGGGGGTGGGTGTTGGAGCTAGTGCTCTTGAGCTCTAACAGTTCTGTTGGGAACTTTCCATTATTAGAGAAACCTCCTAGTCATCATCCAAGTGCATTTCTGAAATGCCTGACTGTGCTCAGGACTTGGTAAGCTCAGGATTAGCCAGCCTTCCATGTACCCAGTCTGTATTACAAGCGGGGATCAAGGGAACGTGGCCGAGCCAATTTTTTTTTTTTAAAGCCCTAAATCTGCAGGTAAATGGGAAGTACATATCACTGACCCATCAAGGGTAAGGGTGTTTTGTGGAAAGAGAGGGAAAGAAATTGATTATCACAAATGAAGCTGTGGAATTTAGAGCTAGAGGAATTGTTGAAGACTGAGAAAAGGAAATTGAAAGCAAACCCTGGACTTTTAACCACGTTTCCATCCACCGCAACAAGTAGTTTGCTTGTATTTCTGTTTACTGATTTGTCGAGGCAGACTTTTAGGTCACCTATAGGATAATATGGGATGCGGTGCCTGGGTGGCTCAGTCATTAAGTGTCTGCCTTCGGCTCAGGTCATGATCCCAGGGTCCTGGGATCGAGTCCCGCATCGGGCTCCCTGCTCGGCGGGAAGCCTGCTTCTCCCTCTCCCACTCCCCTGCTTGTGTTCCCTCTCTCGCTGTGTCTCTCTCTGTCAAATAAATAAATAAAATCTTAAAAAAAAAGGTAATATGGGATGGTGGCTGGGAGGTTCTAGAACCAAATTACTTCATTTTGAATCCCAGCACACCTACTTATGAGCCTTGTGACTTTGGGCAAACTACTGAACCTTTATTTGCCTCAGTTTTCTCTTCTGTAAAATGGGAGACAGCCCCAACCTCACAGGGTTGTTGAGAGGGTTCAGTTAGTTACATATCTGTCCATAGTGAGCAGACAATGAATAGGGCTTGCTTTTGTTTTGTTATGGCCGTTGGTGGGGAGGTGGGAGACAGGAGTGAGTGGAAGGGCAGGGAAAGTCATGTGGAATAGGGTAACAGAGTATGGTGGATGCAAGGAAGTATAAAAGTCATTTAGTCCAGCCTCCTCCTTAACCAGGAAAACAAATCCTATCCCATTTTAATTTTTTTTAAGATTTGATTTATTTATTATTTGAGAGAGAGTGTGAGCAGGGGGAGGAGCAAAGGGGGAAGGAAATGGGGAAAGAATCTCAGGCAGACTCTGGGCTGAGCATGGAGCCCACGCGGGGCTCGATCTCCTTACCCTGAGATCATGACCTGAGCTGAAACGCATGCACACTCTCTCTCTGTCTCTCTCTCTCAAATAAATCTTTTAAATAAATAAATGAATAAATAAATAAAATGATAATAAATAATTTAAAAATTTCCTTTGGAATCAATCTATCATTTGATTGGATTTGGTTGAAACTGTGAATAAAATGAAGAATTCATCCCTAATAACTCTCGGCCTTTGCTCATATCTACAGGACTGCATTTTAAGCAAGTCTTTTTATTGTTGGACATGTTTAAGTGCTGGCACTTTGTTAACCTTGACCTTAAACATGTAATGTGACTTTGATCTTAGTGTTTCCTTCTGGGGTAACTAAAATCAAGACTTCTCATTTCCTGATATGGCATTCCTTCAGATGTTAGAAGATAAAGTGACAGGTGCTTCCCCATTCCAGGCCTCTCTTTAAACACCCACATCACCTTCTATGTTGCTTTTCAGACCCCACACCATTCATTCTTTGATGAGTCTGTTCCCTTCTTAACCTCTTAGATGGGACCCCGGGCTGCAGGACTGCAAGGATCAGTGCAGAACACAGGAGAACCATAGGCTCACAGGGATGCAGACCAAGAGGGCTGGCCTCTAGCCTCGTAGCCTCATTGATGTCATGGCAGGCTCCATGGTTAAATAAGGCAGAGTGGCAAGCAGGAGCTGAGGAAAGAGCTTTCCCAAACTCTTTCAGGGTGATCCATAGTAGTCTTGGTATCATTGCTATTGTTTGTATTTCAAATGAGAATTCTTCATTATATTGCTTCTAACAAAGAAATCCTTGGCATTCAAGATGTTTTCTTAAGATTTATTTATTTTAGAGAGCATGCAGGCAGGGGGAGGGGCAGAAGGAGAGGGAAAGGGAGAGAAGCAGACTCCCTGCTGAGCGTGGAGCCCAAAATAGGGCTGGATCTCACGACCCTGAGATCATGACCTGAGCTGAAATCATGAGTCAGACGCTCAACTGACTGAGCCACCCAGGCGCCTGGCATTCACAATTTTTATAGACTATTCCTAAATTCTCAGGCATAAGTTCAAACAATGAAAAAATGTTCCCTTCTTTTTTTTGCTAGGGGACATCTGTAGCTATGTTTATCAGAGATCTGTATTACAAATAGACCAGGATGCAGGAAAGGGAGAGATTTAAAGATCTAGATATCCAGGTACTCAGGTGGCTCCTCCATGATCTACTGCGCTGCTTTGCTTTATGCTCACCCTTTCTCTCAGATTGAAAATTGGACTTTCTTTTTCTGTGTGTCAAATTCTCTGTAGCTTTTTATTTGCTGCGTTGAACTCTTTCCCTTAAAGGCATTTGTTGTTAGGGTGGTTTTTTTTTTAATGTTTTTGCTTCACTGAAGCTTAGTGTGCCTTTTATGGTTTTATAGTTACCTTGCAGAAATCTCATTAGAAAAGCACTTTAATATATTACTTGGCAACCAGACATCTGACAGTGTTCTAGTTCATTAGTTAGGAAACCTCCCCAAGCTTGTAGGAATGGACATTCCTCTGTGAACAGGGAAGCTTTGATCACTCCTGCAGGGGCCAGGATTTTAATGCATTTTGGGAGTAGGGGAAGAGGTGCTCTAAATCTGGCAAAATGAAAATAACAGTGATTAAGAAAAACAATGAAACATTATTGAAGAAGAAATGTACTTAAGTTAATAGTATTCCGTGGCATCTCCTGAGTCTGCTGAAGACAGAGTTTGTTTTAGGAAAATGGTTTTCCCGTCGTGAGCAAGAAGCTAGTTAAGCAGCCTCACACCAGATCACAGATTACACTGAACTGATCCTAATGAGGATAGACTTTTCAAAGCTATATTCATTTTACCATGAATAAATGGATTCAAGTCTTATTCGGGGGTTTTTAATTTTCAACTTTGAATTTGCAAACTATCAAATTCCTTCAAAGCTATGGTGTGCAGAGAAGGCTCTGAGTAATAGGATTGCTTATTCTTAAAGTCAGATGCCCTTTAGCAAAGCACTAGGCTTTGAAATGTGATCAGTCAAGAGTCCAATAGGCATGGATTGCCCCACATGAGGCTGTTTCTTGTTGGGTTATAGCCAGATTTAATATCTCTCACACAGAACACAGCTCTACCCTGAGGTCTCTTAGTGCATTCAAAGTAGGTAATGCTATATTGTTTTAACACAGATGATACCAAATGAAGTACAGTTTAAATTCCTGAAGCATAACGGTACTTGGGCGCTGGTAACTTTTTTTTTACTGGGGAGCTGTATCTTTTTTCTTTTAACTGAAAGCCTTGAAAGAAGCAAGATGTCCAGAAAGGTGTTTTTTAAAAAGAGGACTTGGTTATTAGAACTTCAGAATAGGCCAGAAAGCAAATGGGGTATTAAGAAAGCACTTAAATAGATAGAAAGAAGGGAGAGTTTTGGCAGGAGTGATGTAGGCCCCCCAAAGTAAGGCTGGAGAGTAAACTTGAGCGTCCCACAGAGTGTGAGGGAGAAGTGAGTGACGCCTGTGGTACTTTCGTACTTGCCTGAGAAGCAGACCCCAGATGCCAGTTACAGCTTTGACCTTGAAACACCTTCAGAGGCGGGTTGGAGGAAGAAAGCAGGAGTCAAACCATAAAATGGTGTTGTTCTGGGTGAGAGGTACGGTTTCCAAAGAGGAGAGCCTGTCAGGCGGTTTGGAGCCCTGTGTGCGCACAGCAGGGGAGTGGCGGTGGGAGCGATGGCCTCAGGCAAGTTACTCACCTCTGCACCGGTGCTCACTGCGGTTCCCAGTCAACTCCGCAGCACGGCACTGTGCGTCAGCTGAGATAACTAACACTTCGGAAAGTTCTCCACAAATGGGCAGTGATGGTGGGCGAAGGTGGAGGTGATGGTGATGACTGTGATGGTGTATCCGGGCTGGTTTACAGCCTGGCCAGTGACTGCATACTCATGGGGGTGTATGGGGCCACCCCAAAAAAAGCCCGTGCCCGTCCTAGTCTGATCCTCATGATCCAGAGACCCTAGTCATCTTGGGCAGTTCTGGGACATTCTTACAACCACCTCCCTCCCCCCAGCCAGCGTTCCCAATCCACCTAGAATAGCTGTTCAAGACAAGCCCTCCTAAGCAAACCCAAAGTTTTGAAAGCCCCTGTGGACCTGCTTTCCTGATGACCCTGATGTCCGCCCTGCCACGAGGGCCACCATGCCAGCGTGGCTCCCTTGCGGCTGACCTGTTAGGATACTAGCCGAGGCCAGCCCCCTCTGCTGGGCTGAGCACTGGGTCTGTGGGACAGGCCCCCAGTGTGTGCCCTTAAAGGACCCCCACCCACTCAGTGACCAACCAGGGAGAAGAAAGGGCGGCTTTTCTGCCCTATGTGTTGGGGACCTGGGATTGCTTTGTCTAAGCCTGAGTGATGAGTGCCAGACGTCTACAGTGCACAGAAGCGAACCTTTGTCAGCACAGATGGAGGAAGGAGATGCTGGATGCGAGAGTCCCAGAGAGGCCTCCTACCAACCGACTCTCATCCCCATGCTCGCAGAACTCTGCTGATGTGATGAGACCCGCGTGCACTCCGTGATGGCATGGGATGTACCGTGTGACTAGGGGGGGCTTTCCGGAGGCCAGAACCAGAGGGGCGCTCTTTGTACATTCCAGCTGGTGTTTCACACTCCAGATGTGTCAAAAATCCATGCCTTCCATAGGACCTAGGGTTGTGCACTGTTGGGCATCACCTGTGGCCATCATCCACTCATGCTGCAGCCTGAATGGATACATATCCTTCCTTCAGCCCAACTTGGCCACCACCATATGCACACGGGCCCGAGGGACTTGGTTAACCCAGTGAGCCAGTGTGTGCAAAGCGGAAGAAATAGGAGCTACTGTAAGATGAACACATGCCGGGACGGCCCATCTCCAGATAAATTGGCCTTTGTAACTAGCAGTTTTGTTTCAGTAAACTATTTAATAAATTGAAATGTGTGTGTTGTTCCATTCAACATTGATCCAGAAGATTGATCACGGTCATTTTTCAGGATTTATCCATCTTAATCAAATAGGAAAATGCACCAAGGCTTCCCCCCACCCCAGTGTTCATTGTTTATTAGCCCTCCCCCCAAATTGTTGGCTGGGTTGAGGTGTCTCTGACATCCATAAGAGAAAACAAAGGTGTTCTTATTTAAGCTTTTGGTTTTACATGCACATGTTTTGATTTGAGAACAGTTATAGTCTCAGAGAGGTTTAGGCCTGCAGTAAGAGACTGAGAACTTTCCATCATTATAAATGTGTCCTGGGGCGCCCACCTCATTTAACTAGACCATAATGCAGAGGAGTGATTTGGGACTGACTGCTTCTTCCCACAAACTAATCTTTTTAAATGGCTTGCACTTTTTTTCTGTCCCCAAAGGGATTTGCTAAATGTGATTTTCAGCAGGAAATGTGCTTTTTTTGATGTTAGCCATAATGGAAATGTATAAATAAACAGAATCTCGGTTAATATAATAAGACCATCAGACATTTTTGGGTGGGGTGTTGGAGAGGAGGCTAGGATAGAGGAAACAAAGCCAGGAAGACTTCTGTCAAAGGTGAAAGTATCTCTGGAAGAAAGACTCGCCTAAGACTCCTGTGGGATATCTAAAGAGAACTCCGGTACTGAAGGCCTCCTGATGGAGGGACTTGCATTTGTGTTTTGTTGGAGGGGCCATAGACGACCTCCAGAGATAGAAATCTCAGCATTTGGAAGTTCCCACGATAGCCCAACCTGTGGTTCCTGCCCAACTTCTCTCTGCTTTTTTGCTTTCTGTATTTTTCTCTTCTGCTCTGTCCAGCCCAAAATGGCCCAAGAGACACAAAAGGGCATTTGGGTTCCCACATCAATTTGAGTTTCCCTCACAGGCAAGCCATTGTGTCTTGATGGTCAAGTTCTGTCTTGAAACAGTGCAGTGGGAGGGTGTCATGGTCTCCTTCATCCCGACTCATGGGAGCACACTGGAGGAAGGCCTCTCGGGGGGATCCAGCCCATCATCCAGGCACCTACCCCGAACCCACCCTAATGTCCGGGCAAGGGGCTCAGAACATTTTTCTAGTCTCGGCCAAAGAGTCTTCCTGCCATGCCTTTTTTTTCTCTTGTGTCCTTAAGAAGGGTTCTGCACCCAAGAGTGGCAACTGAAAAGCTTCAGGGAATTCGCTTTTAATGTAAAAAGAAGTAGCACGTTGAGGAACGACTGAAGGGAGCATACTGCGCTGTCAGTCAATTTTGAGAGCATTAACAGATGTTCTCAGTGTAAACATAATTTGTCCCTTTCTCCTTGTCCTTCGAAGACATGAAGTTTCCTTTCACTTCCCTCCATGCCTTCCTTTAATCCCATTCCTGGTGTTTGCCCTGTGAAAATTCAATCCTTAATATGCCATTTCCTTCCTTTAAATATTTTCTTTCCTTCTTCCTGTGGAAAACCAGGTGAAAAAAATCTTTATGTTCTCCATTTCTTATCCCAATTATGTATGAATAACAGGAAGTATTTCCATCTTTATTTTTCTCTGCCATTACTGCTGTACTACCAGGCTCCTCTTATCTGAGTCTTCACTGGATCTGTTTCTCCCTGTTCTCTTGGGTATTGTGTCTACAAGTCTTTGATGCAGGGAGAATGAGGTCATGAACTGGTGACCTCACGCCTTTGATTTGAAGTTTAGCTCTTCAAATGCTCAGGTATTTTTTTTAAGCCCGCTTATTTTGAAACCTCAACACATCTCCAGATCAGTAATTCCCAAACTTGTTGGAATTGCAACGTCCTAGCCTTACATTTGGTTTATATGACATCCTTCCTCCTTTCCCACCCTGCCGATCCTCTCAGAAGAAGAGAGCAATGTTTGTGTCTATTAATGTAAAAACAAGTAAAAATTTTGTTTAACTTTGAGGGTTTTTTGAGACGTCTGACGTTTATATACTGGAGAAGTTCTGGAATATTGCAAAAAAGGAATCTGCCATAAATCTTAGGATAAGGTCATTTTAATCTCATGATTCCTTTTTTTTTAATTTTTATTTTGGAAGAAAACACATAACATGAAATCTACCCTCTTAACAATTTAAGTGTACAGACAATATTGTTAACTATTTGCACATTGTTGTGCTGCAAATCAGAACAAAACAGAAATTTCATGTTGCGTGACTGAAATTCTATATTCCCCAGTTCCCCTTCCACCCAGCCCCTGGCAAGCACCATTCTACTTTCTGCCTCTGTGAGTTTGGCTCCTCATATACATAAAATCATGCAGTATTTGCCCTGTGACTGGCTTATTTCACTTAGCATAATGTCCTCAAGGCTCATCCATGTTGTTGTATATGGTAGGTTAATTTCCCTCGCTATTAAAGTGTAAATACAACACTCTTTTTTTTTTTTAAAGATTTTATTTATTCATGAGAGACAGAGAGAGAGAGAGAGAGAGGCAGAGGGAGAAGCAGGCTCCCCGCCGAGCAGGGAGCCCAATGCGGGACTCGATCCCAGGACCCTGGGATCATGACCTGAGCCGAAGGCAGACGCTTAACCATCTGAGCCACCCAGGCGCCCCTAAAGTGTAAATACAAGACTCTTAAGGGGGACCTCTTAAGGGCTGTTTAAGGTTATAAATGCTCACAGTTGGGGTTTCTGTTTTAGAGATCCTGGGGTGATATAAGTTCTGATTCTTTATTCGATCATGATGAAGTAACATAAAAGATTCTAAGATAGTAGGTACAAAGAGCATGTTAAGAATAGTCATCTCTGCAGTCATCTCCTTGGGATTGAGCAATCAATAAATATCCATCCATAAGGACTCCGTATATGTGGGGTTTTTTTACCCTAACCCTTGGGGAAAGGACTTTATGACAAAAACAAAACAAAAAACTCATTCTCCAAAAAGGATTATGATTTTTTTAAAAAGATTTTGTTTATTTGGCCGAGAGAGAAAGCACAGGCAGGGGGAGGGGCAGAGGGAAAGGGAGAAGCAGGCTCCCCGTGGAGCAGAGAGCCCAAAATGAGGTGACATGAGGCTCCATCCTGGGACCTGAGGTGAAAGCAGAAGCTTAACTGACTGAGCCACCCAGGTGCCCAAAGATTATGATTAATTAAGGAACAACTCTAGTTGACGGTAGAGAAGGTTCAAAGATGTTGTATTAGTTATTTTTGCTACATAATGAATTAGTCCAAAACTTAACAGCCTAAAACAACAATGCATATTTGTTAACTCACACATTTTCTCTGGGTCAGAAATTTGGGCCTGGCTTTTCCAGAAGTTCTGGCTTGGGACCTCTCATGAGGTTCCAGTCACTATGTCTGTGAGCACTGCTGTCATATGAAGGTTTGACTGGGTTGGTAGGGTGTATTTCCACACTGGCTCACTCACATGACTGTAGTTAGGAGGGCATAGCTCCTCATCACATGGACCTCTCCACTGCACTGCTTGAGCATCCTAACAACATGTCAGCTGGCTTCTCCCAGAGCACGTGACCCAAGAAAAAGCATGACAGAAGCTGCTATGCCTTTAATGACCTAGTCTCAGAAGTCCTGCTTTGTCACTTCTACTGCATTCTATCTGTTAGAAATCCAACCCACAGTCAGGGGGAGGAGAATTAGGCCCTGCCTAGAAAGGGAGGATTTGATAAGGGACAGGGAGACCCATGCAGTAGGAGGTATACATAGGACCTGGGCTGGATATTCTAGTGAGGCTGCAGGACAGACAGGATTGGACACAAACTCACATCTGTGGTTGACGTGGGACTGGTGTGGGGCAGAGAGAACTAGGGGAGCAACTGGCTAGCCAGACCAGAGAAGTGATACAGGTTAGGGCAGTGGCTTTGACCAGGGAACAAGGGTAGATGCCCTGGGCCAGCCCAGGAGCTTGGCGCTCCTGGATGGAAGATTTTCCATTTTCCAATCAGACTCCTGTTTGCCGTTGCTGAAATTGAACAGTGCACTAAAGATGCTTCCTCAGCTCAGCAAGGAGCTGGCTCTGAACCCAGACTCCACGGTTCTGTGAAAAAGGAAGAGGGCTGACATCTTGATGCCATTTGCCTCTGGACTTGTCCCTTTGTCCATGTCCATCTGTTGGCATTTTCAGAGCTTAAGAGTGAGCCCTTCTCTGTTTTCCCTGTGAAGTTCGATTCTGGGGTGGCCTCGATGTTTTCTCCAAAAGCCCCTTTCCAAAATTTAACTTTTGTTTATTTAGGAGAAAGTTGCCTAAATTGCCTCCATAGACTGAGTTTATTTGTCTTGAGGGATGAATCAGAGTTTCGAACCCATCTCTTTGGCTCCAGCTCTCTTGGCAGAGGACACAGGAAGGTGGTTTTTGCTTATGTGTATGCTTGGGGAGGATTTTTTTCTTTGTTATTCTGTCTCAGCCATAGCCCGTGGGTGAGCCAGCACCTGGGACCTTGACAAGCCTCCATGCGTGGGCTGAGGTCACATGGGGAGTTCTACCCAGTAGAACCATTTGTGATGTTCCTGAATTCCAGAGGCAGCTGTGGTTTTCCAAATTCAAGACTCAGGGGACTGGGGGGAATTACTTTCCTGGAGCCAGCCTTCTCTTGTTTGTCCATGTTCTACTCATGCAAATTAGAAGTATTCCCACAACTAAACTGTGTGCTGCCCATCTGCCTAAGAAATGTAGCAGGTGGATGCTTAATGGCTTTGCTCAACACCTTTCTAATCTCTCAGCTTCACACCATTTAATGGTGGCCAGCTGATTGAGAATAGCTGGTTTTTTCTCAGTTAATAATAAAGTGCAAGGAGATGAATTCACATAGTTTTCATTGGTGCCAGCATCCAGTAATGAGCTAAGGTGAATGGCTAACACCCCCACCCCCAGCCTTACCTGTAAAATGAGGATCTGGATGAGATGGATCTTAGGGTCCTTTTAGGTCTAAATTCAGTGCCTTATATGATAGTTGAAGAGTATGAAAGTATTTTTTTAATATATATTTTTTAAACATTTTATTTATTTGACAGAGAGCACAAGCAGGGGGAGCTGCAGACAGAGGGAGAGGGAGTAGCAGGCTCTCTGTGGAGCAGGGAGCCTGAGGTGGGGTTCGATCCCAGGACTCCGGGATCATGACCTGAGCCGAAGGCAGAGCTTGACCGACTGAGCCACCCAGGCACCCCAAGAGTCTGAAAGTATTAGTAGAAAAGGATTTACTTACTAGAAGAGGCAAATCTCCCCACTCCTTCCCGTCCCACTAGAACGGGCCTGTCTCCACTGGAACTTTTCCTCTCCATGAGGAATCAGTAATTCTTCTTTCATGTTTGGAAACAGATTTTTAAGTTGACCTTTTCATTTAAAACCTGGTATAAATATTTTTAACATCTTTGGGTAACTGGGGCTTATGCTTTGCTGTTTTTTTTTTTTAATCCATCTTTTCTAATATAATAATATTGTTGGTCAGGGTGGACTTGCACTTTTGCACTTTGAAAGTAATTTGCCCCACCTTCACTCTGGTTTGTCCCACCAGAAGTCTGACCAATGACCCCGGATTTTTAAATCTTCTAATTTGACTAATATGGCAGCATTTGGCTATAGAGTCAGTCTATATCTCTTGTCTCCTGGGTTTTATCTAAGTTTTTAAATGAGATTGCTACTTTTTTATAGAATTTTTTTAACATATGATCTATTGTTAGTATAAGAGTAAAAATACAGAATCAGCACTTCTGGCCATTTGATTGCTCTGTGGAGTAGCTGAGTCAGGAACATAAGAAAGGCATACCTAAACATTGACGGGTTTGTACCTACAAATGATTGAGGACCGACTTTTAAAGGCCGCAGTTAACAAAATCTCTGCACTTTAACCCTTCCCAAATGCTAAGACATGCCCTGTACAAACTCTGGAATAGGAGCAGTTATATATAGCTGGCTAGTCCCTCAAAGTGTTTTTAATAATCAGCAAGACAAAGCCAGTTTCTTGGAATGGTTCCTAAGCTCATGCTATTTAAACCTTCACATGAAAATACCAAAAATATGAAACCTGGTGTGTGATTTGATAGAGGCATTGTTTCGCTCAACTACTCAGCAGTGTATTGATCATCCTCCATGCTGGGCGGTGGGATACAGGGAAGAACTAGAGTAAATTGACAGGTCCTTATCCGCACTGAGCTCACAATCTGACAGGCTATGTAGACACAATCAGAATGCCTTGTGAAAATGCTAGGAGAAGGGTAAATATAGAGAGCCATGTAGAAACCAGAAAGGAGGCCCCCATTCTGAATTGGGTGCAGGGGGTAATAAGGAGTGGAGGGAGATGAGGAAGGAACGGTCAAGGAAGATTCGAAAAGATAGCCTAGACCCAAAGGATATCTAGGAGTTAACCAAGCAAAAGTGGGGAGGAGTGGGAAATGGGGGGGCGGGGAGGAGATTGTTCCAGAAAAAGGAATGATATGTGCAAAGATTAGTGGAGAGCAGGACATTCAAGGAACATAAAAAGTTCTTTATGGCTGGAGCTCAGAGTTGAGGAGGGATGTGGCAAGAAATGAGGCTGGGAAGATACTTAGGGCCAGATCTTATTTATTCTGGATTTTATAGTTTAGTAAATGTTTTCACGAGGGCCCTTATCCTCTTTCTGGCAATTAAAAAGTTTTTCTGAAGATGAAGATGTAAATCTAAAACATATCTAATCCCAGAGAGACAACATTTTCACTGAGATAAGGATTGCTTGGCTCTGCCCAGGAATGTTTACTAAGTGTTAACATTGACTTTTAAAGTTCTCATAGGATTCCTGCATATGTAAGGTACTTTCCAAGAATATGGCATCTTCTTAATGATTTGTAAGACATACCATGAAGTATATTTTCTAATACTGATTGTCACCTTAGACATTTATTGAAACCATTAAAATTCAATAAAAATGGCTGGAGTTTCCAGATTGTTTTACTCCAAGATATGGGTAGGACTCTAACCATATAATTGCAGTAGGGTTAATGTCTGCCCAGCATTCAGTATAAGGAAGAAAATTTTCACCTATCTGGAGTAGTGATCTATAAACTACCCAGAACCACTCAGATATCACCTCTGAAACATTTCAGGCCAGAGTGTGAATGGTGAGCCATGATCTCTCTTTAGGATTCTAGTGACTGTGTGACCTTTTCTCCAAAATATATTAATGTTTTTATTCTCTTGGTTGCCTTTTCCTCAGTATAACTGGTAGACATAACTTATCTCATTGGTTGACATTGAAAACCTCTGCAGTCTAGTCTGGCCTCCAGTTCTCAAGATTTCTTTTCCTTCTCTCCCAACAAAACAAAGCAAGAGGGAACATTTTGGCCATTGTGGATTATGTTGAGAGGTAACATGGTAGCCCAGGGAAACCACTGGGTTTGCACTCAGAAAAACTAGATTCACATCCTGGCCACACTACTCTCAATCTGGGTGACTTTGCACAAGCCACTGAACCTTACTGAACCTCAGCTTTTGTATCTGTAAAATGACCAGCTTATCTCACAAGATTTTTGGGAAGATCAAAATGAAAGTAATAGATATAAAGACTCTCTGTGGGGTGGAAAGTCCAATACCAATATAAATTATTTTTCCTGCAAATGACACCTCCTTTTTTTGAGCACCCTAATCCCTTTGCCTGAAGTCTCCTCACCTACCCCACCTACCACCTTTAACTTTTGAAAGTCCCTTTCATCTTCTCTGAATTCAGTTCTTTACATCATAGGACCAGTCACACTCCATATTATAATTGCTTATCTACTTGTATACTCATCTACACTTTCTGCATTGTAAACCCATATCGGGCGGGAGCCCAACCCAACCATCTTTCTATCCATGTTGCCAGTAGTACAACACTCAGTTCATGGGGGGCCTGAATGAATTAATCCACTCCATGTTTTTACTTGCTTTGTGCCAATGCAATGCTCAAATTCGGTTTAGTTAATATCATTGTGGATCATTCTCACCTTTTATGCCATTTTCCACAGAGATCTTCCCTTACAGAATAAACTCAAGTAGGCAATAGTAGAAGTTAGTGGTCTAATTACAGGGACGGATATTAAAGTTAATGATGATTCGATGACATTTTTCTTTTGATATCTCTAATTATTAGGAATTAAACTTCTGGCCAGCCCAATTTTACATCTGATGTTCAGTGTATTCCAGAAAGATCTGTTCTTTAAACATCTTCTGAGTGTGTTAACATGACATTGGGAAAGCTATCTAGTGCTGACACTACAGAATATTTGTGGAATTGTTATTCCTCAGTATTATTGTGTAGGTTAAAAGGCTGCTTGCTCATTTAAAAAAGAAAAATTAGAACTGTCTGAATGGGATTAATCTCTCTCCGCTCCAGAGATCATGACCCTCAGTCTTCACAGACCAAGCTCGTGTGGATATGTGGGTGGAAATATGGAGAGAGGTTGCATGATTAACCAACATCATACTTATTTGAGTCTCCTTTGAGTTTTCTTCTCTTCAAGTGTCAGTTTAACTGACTGATAGGCTCAAAAAACCATAATCTTTTCCCATGGACTAGATGAGCCTTGGATTACTTTTCCATCTCCTCTGCATTGTTCACAAGCAGAACAAGCATGAACCCCCTTGTGAACAGGCCTCGTCTTTGAAGACTCCAGCTTCCTAAAGAGGTCATAGGTTTTGCTGGAGAGATTTCCCGAGAATGTATTCAAAAGGCAGGGACTGAGGGCGCATAAACTGCAGCTTTTACGTCAATTTCAGGAAGATTAAGGACATTTTCTTCCCCAAGTTTATAAAGAATGAGTTTTCCTACTTTTATGTGTGGTCACTCTGAAGAGGTGCCAAATCTGAAGTCCCAGCTGCTCAATAAGGAAATTATTTTTCTTTACTGAAACAAAAGAATAAGCTCTCCAAGCCTAGACCTGATGGTGGTTCTAGAAGGAGCACCTGTGGAGGAAAAGGCTGGTTCCGAGGGGCAAGGCTTTCCCCTGGTGTCACCTCACCTGTAGGATACTTGGCATGCCGTTGCTCCCAATCCTCACAAAGATACGGTATCCTCACGTTTAAAACCCAATCCACTATTGAAACCATGAAAACTCTCCTTGTTTTTTCCTGCATTGTAAAAAGAATTAACAACTTAAGGAAAACAAAAGAAAAATTCAACTCAAGAAAAAAAAAATAACACTACTAATTACAGAAAAATAATCACTGCCTACAAATAACATGCCAAAGTAGAGATGTCTGGTCCTATAACTACTGGTAAGAGGAGCAAAGAGCATTCCCTTGTCCCAAGGGTCCCTTCTTCTGGAGTAATTACTCCCCTGTGCATTGGCATAGCTTCGTTTTACCTGCTTCCCATATGTCACAGCTCACACCCACCCAGAGGGCTCCTTGTTGTCCTCCACCCGATAAGAGCAAACATGATTTGCCTCACTAATGAAAAATTCAAAATCCTTATTCAAAGTTCTCCCACTCCTACCAGATAGCTCCTACTACTCTGAGATCAGCGAGACATACCCATTTCTCTGATTTTCAGAGTAGTGTTGTTTGGCACTTCTGGGCCCCATCGAACAGTCTAGCTCCTCCAAATCCAGATGGTCCACTGCATCCACATCTAGCACCTTCTATGATGTGAATTTCCTCCCAGCACACAGGAAGAATGTCTTGCACTCATGCTGGAACACAGAAAGCAAGTACACAGTGGCACACGTAACAAGTACCCAAGACACACAGACAAGAACTAGCCCACAAGGTTGGAGGAGTGTTCTGCTCTAGTTTGAGCCTTAGGGACAGCACTAGAACACGCAGAACGTGGGAGAAGAAACGTGAAATCCTATCAGGAAGCTGGGAGGAAATCTGAGGACACTCAGCAAAGCAGCTATAAACAAAGGCGGAGTCTTGGGGCAAATAGCTAAGATCTTTCAAGTCTGTGGACATCACAGAGGAGTACAGAAAATAGCCAGAGGGCACCGTGCAAGGCAAGAACACTGAGAAAGGGGCGCCTGGGTGGCTCAGTTGGTTAAGTGACTGCCTTCGGCTCAGGTCATGATCCTGGAGTCCCGGAATCGAGTCCCGCATCGGGCTCCCTGCTTGGTGGGGAGTCTGCTTCTCCCTCTGACCCTCTTCCCTCTTGTGCTCTCTCTCTCTCATTCTCTCTCTCTCTCTCTCTCTCTCTTAAATAAATAAACAAACAAATAAATAACACTGAGAAAGAACAGGGGGAGCTGTTTGTGGGCGGCTGATGAACGTCTGGGGTTGTCGGCTAAGGAGGCAACTGAAACCATGAGCTCTAACCACAGCCATAGTGTCGCTGCTCTCCGGTTTCCGTGCCCTTCACCAGAGCTGGCTCCCCAGACTTGTCTCTCTCCTCCCCGAACACTTGCACCTCCCAGGGGTCCTTGGCCTCTCCCTGAAGAGACTTGGAAGCAGTCTGTCTTCAAGTCTGTCCTCCTGGCCTCTCCTCTCACTTCCAGCCTTTCTGCCTGTCTGCCTCCTCCTCTGAGTGTCTCCGGCTCCGAAGCTGTGTTGTAACCGAGTGCTACTGCCTGGGGAGTTTTCTGCACACACCAGTGCCAGACCCCACGCCCAGACCAGTGAGAAGCTCTGGGAGCACGGCCCAGGCGTGGGTGCTGACTCTTCCCGGGAGCGGGGAGAGTGCAGTGTGCAGCCAGGATCTGCAAGCCCCGGGGAAGGTGCTGGAAGCCTTCCTGAGGCCAGGTCCCAGCGGCTGGAGGTCACCCCGTCGGCTCCGTGTGTCTGGCTGCTTTCTGCAGACGGAACACATCTGCTCTTTTTGGTAACTCCTAGTCTGAGCGGGTGACTCTGTTCTGGCCTGTCCATCCCCCCAGGCTGCTTCCAGAGTGGTCAGCCTGACTGGAGGGATTTGCTGGGACTCCTCCAGTGTCAACCGCTTCTTGGGCAGAGCGGAGCTAATGGCAGGGATCAAGAACATGTTTCTTTGGGATGGACCAGACTGTAGCCCTTGTTAGCGCAGGGCCTGCAGGCAAAGACAAAGCTTTTAGGGTGGGTGACCTCCAGGCTCCAAAAGACTTTTTCTCACACCTTGGCTCAGGAAACATTTCCTGATGCCTGACAGTGCCAGGCCCTGGGTGTGTATGGAGGGGAAAGGGAGTGGGCAGGGACTCAAAAGGTGAAGCATCCTGGGAGCTCACTGTCTAGGTTTCTAGGAATCCCAGAATCAGGTGGCAAAAAAGAACCCCCCTCCATGGAAACTTCCCCACCCATTTCTGTGCTTATGAAATAGGAACAAGCAACCGACATTTTTCATATGTTGGATTTAAGGTGAGTCATAGTCCAGACAGGACGGGCCCGTGAAATGTGGAGGAAAAGTATTTCCAAGACCACGTTAACAAGATACACCCACTTAACTAGGGAGTTGCCCTTTATCACGGTACTCCATATGAAGTCAGTCCTTCCATGTGCTCCAACCAAATAAAAATCTGGCCCGCTAATTTAACTTGTATGGACATCAGTCAGTCTGGTGGTATGTTGGTAGTTTAGGTATTCCAACTTCTGTGTGAGCCCTGCTGAATCCATGAACTCATCCCTTGGCATCGTTGCCGACCCAGCCCAGGTTAGCTCACCTACCACGTGGCTACCACGGTGATCGCCCCACCTTACACATCTGAACCCGTCGTGCAAGGTCCCTCCAGAGGTCACCCCATCCCATGTGTACCAGAATTACCTGTGGGTGGCAGTCCCCCCTGCCCCAGGTCACACCCTTGGTCAGTACCCGACTCCTTCGTGTGCGAGACCCAAGTTAGGGGAAAGGAATAAGAAAACATTGTCAAAATAAGAGATTTGTTTGTAAGCAGCAGATTGCAAGAAGGAACTTTCTGTTCATGTTCCATGATCAGACTTAACAGTGAAAATTGTGAGACCTTGCAAGATTTACAATCATCATAGAATGACTTGTGAATACTATGATATCTACTATAGTAAAAAAAAAAAAAAAAAGTTGGGGGGGGGACTAATACACTCTAAGAAGATTTTCAGCATCGAAGATTAGAGCCATAATGGAGCGTCTCATTAAAGGCCAGAGGTAACTAGAAGTCAGGAAATGTAATTCCCAGGACCTGTGTGCGCCGTCACCAGGGTTCTATCATTGGATGGTCTGCTCTCAGAGTGGCTCACGGCTAAGCTATACCTTAGCTGTCTACTTCTCTGCCCTGGGTGAGGAGGGGATGGTCACGTGGTCAGCAGCCAGCTAATTCTCGCAGAGAAGCTGCCCATGGGAGGGGAGCCAAAGCTGCCTGCCTTCTCTACGAAGGAACCTACTACCTAGCCTTCCCAGGGCTAAAACATAAACTAGATGGTATTGACCTTGGCACTGCTGCTCCCCACAGTCTGTATCCTTTCTTCTCTTTCCATGGGGTTCAGACCTCAGTGCCCAGATGGTACCTCAACTTCAGCAAATTTGACCCCACATCCGTCCTTTCCCCCTTCTCCAGTCCAGCGCCTTCCCCAGCCTGGCATCCTGCTCCTGCTCACATGTGGGAGCCTCCCCGTAGCCCCACAGCTTAGGACTCAGCCCCCACTTCCCTGCACCCAATCAGTTACTGGATGGATGGAATTAGTTCCTGCTGAATACTCTGCAGGCTGCCGCTCTCCTCCCTCTTCCCATGGCTGCAGCCCTGACTTAGCCCCCAACCTCCCCCCCGTCCTAATCCTCCTGCAAAGGCCTTCAAAACCATCTCCTGAAATGCCCTTTGAATCCTGCCTCTCCGACATTCAGCGCCACGCTAGCCCATGAGGCCCCGTGCCCCGCACCAGATGGCCGCCGCTGTCCCTCGGTGCAGCACGCTGTCCTGGAGCCACGCGCTGCGCCCGCTCTTCTGCCTGCAAAAGCAGCTGTTTCCCTGCCTCCACACCTCTGCCTTGACAGAGCCCTACTTCTGAACTTCAGGGCCTGCCCAGATGCCATTTCCTTCCCCTAGCCATCCCACTCCAAGTGCTGTGCTGTCTTCATTCTGAATAAATGATTTTTATCAGCTCCAGTCATAAGGAATTTACGTTGAAACAGAAGCGAGAGCTAATACTTACTGTTTACCCCATGCCCTGGGTACCGGGCTCATGGCTGTATCTTGTTTGATCCTTCCAATAATCTAATGATTTTGATATTGTTACCCCATTTCAAGATGAACAAACTGGGAGAAGTTAAATAACTGGAGCAGTGTCACATGACTTGAAGTGCTCGAACAGAATCCCTGATTCCAAGGTCCGTGCTCCAAACTCACTATGTAGTCTGTTACCTCCCCAGCATTCTGTTCTTAGTCTAAACGGTTCAGCATCCCCCATCCTATCCCAGGAGATCGTATTTGGAGGAGAGGAAGCAATTCTTATACACTTTTGCCCCCAGCAGTGTTTGACAGGGCCCCATCATTATAAACTATTGGGTCTTCATTCATGCTAAAGTGTAAATGACTAACAGTAGCTACCATAACCAGATGACTTTGCCTTAAACTAAAACCCTGAAATGAAACCCGGCCTATGCTGCTTGAGATTTAGTACTTTTTCTTCCTGCCCTTGCAGTCCTCCGCTGACACCCTTGACTGTGTGCTAGATTCCCATATCCAGGTTCAGCTGCTACATCACCCCATGTCTGGAAGTTCCCAAAATGACTTGCCTTGGCAGATGGCTCTGCTCTTTAATTAGCCATCGAGCTACTGCTTCCCCTTATTTAATATCAGGAAGTTTTCACGTGTTTCATCCCCTTCCCCCTCTTGGCCATAGTGCCTTCCTACTATTCTTTTCCTAGTTTGTACTTTTGTTTAGTGTTTTTCCCTTCAATGTGTTATCAGAATCTAATCTGGGGATTTTTGCCAAGGTGTCTGAACTCTTCATCTCCATATGTGGTATCACAGTTCTTTCTTAAACTCTCCTTTTTTGGTATGAATGCACATACTGTGTGTGAACTGTTCCAAGATTTGGCATCTTTAAGAGTCAAGATGAGCATGGTTTGCAAATCTACTGTAGTGTAGGGAAGTCTTTATACTCAGCTTAGCCATGTTGGTAAGTACTCAGAGCTATAATGTCCATCATATAACCCAACATGATGCAGAAACACTTTTTTTTTTTCATGTGAGGATGATTGATGATCTTTTCCCCCCAGCAGACCTACCCTCCTTGATGGGACTTCATGACTAATATATACAAATTAATTTGCATCTCCTGAACATACACAAACAGGTTAGTGTATGGGCAGTAGCCAAGAAACATTGCTGATGGCAAGAGAAAGTCAAGTGGAGGATTACAGAAAATCATGATAAATAATCTGCCAGATGGTAAAAAAGAAGTGGTTCTAGCATCACTTTGGTTAGGTGTCTGAGCAGCATGTACACCGATGCATTTTCAAGACAGTGGCTATCTACTCAGTTCCATATGGCCAATCCCTTTATGTTCTGAATTTACTGCTGCCCTTTACCCACTGCATATAATCTGGGCTGTCCCTCCTTCCAGTGAACACAAAGAACATCTGATCCCAGAGTTTCTGGCTCAGTTCTGACTCCATCTGGGCACTGGCATCTTCAGTTAGCCCTGCCTGGGGTAAGCCTGAGAGAACAATGATGTGTTAAGCTATGTGGCACTAATTGTGAACGCAACAGGATTTCAGAGAAGTTAAGTGGGAATTTTAGCTATACATTAATGCCAAAGGAGGGTGACAATTCAGCCGTAGAGCTTCAAATAAAGGATAGGAAATAGATAATAGATGAGAGGAAGGACATCCCAAGTAGGCCAGCACATCATCATAAGTAAAGCTTCAAAGTAGTAATGAGCATGTGATGGTGGGTGAACATGGGAATGAGTTTGGGTAGAAGTAAGGAAAGCAGATTTGGAGGGTGAAAATGGAAGAGATGATGAGGGAAATGAAAGCAATGAAGAAAAAATATGTGATTATAATAGCAATAAAATGGGGCAAAAATTGACTATTGGGGAAAATTTGACTTTTGACTATTTTCCAGTGGAATATATTCAGCTTCAGAACATGACCTCTCCTAACATCTATGCAACTCTTTCAGATTAAAAGATTGGCTCACTAGGTAACAGTTGAAACCTTTATAAGCTCTATTTTATTCCTTCCTGGGAGAATGAACTTTGTCATGAGTCGTCACGTACATGTGCCGGGAATGGCCAGCCATCCCTGTACCGACGGATGAAAGATGACTCCAGACTTTGCCGGGAAAGAGAGGAGAAGGCAAGGGGGTCAACGCTCAGAGACGAAGACCCTTTGCTCTTCTTTGCTCCCACTTTTATT
Source organism: Callorhinus ursinus (assembly GCF_003265705.2). Classification (NCBI taxonomy): domain Eukaryota; kingdom Metazoa; phylum Chordata; class Mammalia; order Carnivora; family Otariidae; genus Callorhinus; species Callorhinus ursinus. Next base: position 45,035,056 of record NW_027397066.1, on the reverse strand, counting down.
GGTCCTTCAGGAGAATCACAAATCCTTATCACTGTGTCTCAAGCATGTGATGTGTGACAAGGGGTCTTACTGAAACTGGGAGGATCTGTTTACAGGAAAGATACATATGCTCTTCAAGTTCTGCTAAACACAGCCTAAGGGACAATGCATACATGTCTTAGGTCACAGGGCGGCTGTTTGGGCTGAGAAAGCTTCGGGCAAGGCAACTCTGCAGCATTCCAACGGCAGAGTGGTCATGCAGGCCCTGGCATTACAAAGGCCCACGCCCTCCTCCGAAATCTTCCCTCGCCCCCAGCGACCCCTGTGTTACATTTTAGCAATGGTAGTATGGCTGATTTCATGCTCTGCATTAACCCCAACAGACATTGCATTTAGGTAGGCGGGGAGGTCACTGGGCTGAGTTCAGGTCATGCGAGCTCCAGGGCCAGGCAGAGGAACTGCAAAACCCTCGTGGATGTTGAAGATGCCATATGGCTGTGCTCTAGGACGCATTTCTGATAAGTGCGTTCACTTCTCAGGCCTGTCCTGGTTTCTTCCGTAACAGTGGTTAATTGGCTTGTCCAGAGTTTCTTGGCTATCAGCAGCAGACAGGGATCCAGAGCCAGTGTTCTGTCTCCCAGAATGCTTTGTTTTTGGTTTTGTGTTTTTTTAATGGTGACATGGTGAGGACCTCTCAGATCAAGTGGGGGGAGTGTTTTATGCTCTGTAAGACACTAGGAAATTGTTCACATATTTCTTTTACATTATCTTCATGCTTTTTATAGGATAACAAATTTTAACTCTGTTCCACTGCAACTTCATGTAAATCGGTTTGAACAAAATGTGGGTCAAATTAAAAATTCCATTTCAGGATCTTCTCCTATCACATTTGTGTGTTTTGTGAGAACTGCCCTTCTTAGCCTCTTCAGAATCAAATTGAAATATTCCAGATTTAAATCCATCCATCCACAATTCTTCCTTTTCTACATTTTTCATGGTTTCTCAGAACATAGCTCTTTCTAGGTTATAATTGAATAATCCTAAAATAATCTGCTAATCTGTGGGTCATTTGTCTAGAACTTAATTCAAAAGAGCTAAGGAGAAGGATATACATCTAGGTGGAAATTCTGTGGGAGACTTCTAACTCCTCCGAGGTACTTTTAAGGTGACACTGACTCATTAAATTGAATTTTAGTTTTCTTCCAAACTTAGGACTTTCTTCTCCCTTGCTACAACTTCATTTAGGATCTGGCTATCTTCTGCTTCTCCTCCACTCCTCCCTCCCTTCTTCTTCTTCCTTCCCTTCAAAGAACCATTAAAGAGAAGAGGCCATGTTAAGTCACTAGGCAAGAGTTATTAAGGGGGCGGGGCAAGAAAATGAATTTAGCTAAGATGAAGAGCGATTGAATGAGAACGGAGTTGTGAGAGGTAAGAAAGGAAAACGGAGTAGGCTGATTTGGGTCTAGTCATCTGAGAAAGATAAGTGTCTCTGAGGCAGGGAAGCACTGGGGTAGACACCCCATGCGAGCCACCGGGCAGTGCTGTGGGCAACTTGGTTGGCGTGTGGAGTTGCCCAGGGTGGGGAAGGGGAAGAGACAGGTAGTGGGCTAGTCGTTATTCTCTGTACAGGATGTTTGCTAGACAGATGTTTGAGCAGCCTGAAGTGCTTACAAAGGCAAGGATAAATAACCAAACCTATCCTGGTGTTTGTCCCCATACATTTAAATATTCTGTAACTTGTTTCAAGTGGAATCCAAACACTGAGCATGATTTAGACGGTCATATTGGTACCCTTGGCCCGGCCTCAGGAACTGATTTTGAGCTTTCTGACTGAAGCTCAGAGGGAACAAAAACTTCCTTTACCCTTGAAAACAGAAATAAATTCTGGATCTGCTTAGGACTTCTTGGAAAAAAGGCAGAGTGGAAAGAGAAGCTATCTGGTCAAGAGTCATTTTGCTGAGCTCGCTCCTGAGGTAGGACAGAACCTTCAAGAACTGAACTGCATGATAGACGTGCAGTTCAAGATGATGGTTGGCGGTGAAAGTGCTTATCAGTGGAATATGTGGGGTGATGGTGATTTAGATCAGGGGAGAGGGGTACAGTGTTGTTGGATATGCCATCGCATTAGCCCAAAATATTTTCAGTATCCCTTCACTTTCATACAAAACCTGTCCACTGTGGGTCACCATAAAGTCCCTTTCTTACTTTTTCTCACGGTGGGTCCTCACTCATCTCTATATACTGCCGCTGTGTTCTGCCTTCATCATGAGTTTGTCCATTCCCTCTTCATCCTCTGAGGGCATTTCCAGACCAGTGAGTGGCAAAGAACCAGGCAGAGGTTAGTAAGTAGGTGACCCAGTGGGTATCAGCACTGAACAGCATGAACAGGAAGAATCTGAAACTGTGGATCCTTCCAACACGGGAAATCAGGTCGAAGCCAGCCTGCCTCCACCAACTCTGGGAGGTTGGTCGATCTCTCGACTATTAGTCCAATCATTCATTGATCTGACTTGGCTTTGCAAGAGACTGCATATCAAAACCTAAAGGGCATTCTGTAGGTCCGCACTTTCTAGTGTAGATACTGTTTATTAAGTTTTCTTGAATCTGACATTTGTTCAAGGACATATGAAATAGACAAGGGTTTTTATAAATGTTCTGCAGCAAGCGGGTCCTAATGGCCCCTCTGCTCCTCCACCCCACCAGCTCAACCGGGTTCAGTGAGTAATACAAAATTTATGGTATGGAATCTTGGGATAGGCTGGTAGCAGAATTGATGGGATCCTTTATATTCTTAGGATGGTCTAAATATTGACTCAGCCCATTCACCTCAAGTTTAATATGTATTCCAAGGGTTGGGAGAGAGAAAGAGGAACCACAGATTGATTTGTCCTAATCTTGAATCTCCTGGCGATGGCTCTCTTTCAAGGTATTTCTGGCTTGAGAGGTTTTGAAAGAATTCTTGCACTTCCTGAAATGCAATGCTTCCTGGAATAAGGAGAGGGCTGGAAAGGATGGATATAATGGATCTACCCTCTATTCAGTGCTATACCTTTTTTTTATTAATTTGTTTGTATTTGTTACAACCTTTTAAAGCAGAATGTGACTTGAGCACTACATTTCCACTCACAGAACTTGCTGAGTTACTTCTTGAACAGCTTTACAACATGCCTAGGTAGGCTTAGAATTTCGCTACTCTAAACAACGCTCTTCTTTGGAAAACAAGCCCTATACATAGTTACTCCCATCCAGTTGGTTCAGTTTAGCTACTAGTTTCTAGAGGCCTGGTACATGCAGTTGATAACTCCAGGGGATAGAAGATTTAAAAAGTAGATCCTAGATAGTGATACACTTTTAATACATTTCTAAATTATACCACAGACATTATTGGTGCAAGGACAGACACATAGACCAATGGAACAGAATAAAGAATCCAGAAGTAGACTCACTCATATATGTATGATCAATGGATTTACCATTATGATTCAGCAAGAAAAGGATGGCCTTTTCAACAAATGATGCCAAAGCAGCTGATGTCCTTGGGGTGGGGGGCGGGGATGAACTTTGGCCTCTACTTCATAGCATGCACAAAAATTAATTCAAGATGGCCCACAGACCTAAATGTGAAAGGTAAAACCATAAAGTTTGTAGAAGAAAACAGCAGGTCTTTATGACCTTGGGCTAGGCAAAAATTTCTTTCAACAGGACACATAAAGCACTAATCATAAAAGAAAAATGTGATAAATCGAACCATGTGAAACCTAAGAATATCTTAGTTTTTAAATTATGCCATGGGAAGAATTCATAGCATGTCTTCAAGGCCTGTAACAGAAAAGCAGGCTGGAAATCTTCCAGGTACTCTCCAGAATGTGCCCCCAGACAAAGACCGAGGGCTCCACTACCCGTTCTGACGATGGGGAGATGAATGCAAGTTAAAATAAGTTGTTTGTTGCAAGGCTCAGGCACTGAGACCTCACAGTAAAAAAAAAAGTCTTACATTCCTTGTGTGTTTTTAATACATGAGAGGCAGCTTTGTTCCCAAGCCCCTCCACAACTGAACACTAGAGTATTCTTCTCGGAACAATCTCTTGAGATCCCCTGGGCTTTGAGGTCATCCTGATGAGTCTGTGTGTGGGAAGGACAGAGCCACGCGGAAGCCCGCGGAGAGGTGAGCGAAAGGAGTTCAGATTCCAGCCAGATCCAGTTCTCCGGGAGCCCCGCCCCTGGGTCCCAGGACCCTGGAGGAAGCCTGGGGTGGAGTCAGGCCAGGCCCAGCCCTTTGTGGGGTCCCTAGGAAGCATGGGAGACAGAACCAGAAACACACACAAACACAGCACGACCATGCTCACCCCATCCACATCTGCAACTGAAAAGCCAAGAAAGACCCCTGACCAAGATAGATGCTTCCTACCGGGTTAGAGGAAAGGAAGCGCAAAATATATTTAGAGCTTTCGGAACTTTGTTTTGCACATTCTTACAAAGGGGAAAAAATAAAAATACCCCAGGGGATTAGAAAAAAAAATCAGCATCTAATACTTTTAGATGAGTGGGAAAAATCTTATATGCTGGAGTCATTTCCTTTCTGTTTCAAAAAATTATTAGCGTGCTGGAAATAGCCTGTTGCAAAAGGGGAGATTTTGTGTCCTTTGAATGCTGATTGTGCCAGAAAATTTTCCAGGCCTAAAGGGGAAGTCGTCCCTTTCCCAGGATACTGAGACAAGATGACCCCACAGTTAGACGTTTTATTTGGTTGGAAGACCCAAGGCAATGGAGAGCTGAAATTCAGAGGGAATGATGAACTCATTCATTCAAGAACTGGCGGGGCCCCCAGCAGTAAGCAAGCACACTGCTCTCTCTCTCTTGCTTTCAAAAGTGCTGCATCTCAGAGCTGGACCCGCAGGTGGGGTTACTTGCATGAGCTCCAGGTAATGTGTAAAGGATCAAAGTCCTGAGAGTTTCCCGTGACATCGTATTTAGGCATTGGTTGGCTAATTAGAGCTGGTCAGCACTTCTTCCATAAAAGGCCCCATTGTAAATGTTTTAGGCCATACGGCCCCGGCCACAGTGGCCAGACTTAAGGCATGACTGTGTTCCAATAAAACTTAATTTATGGACACTGAAATGTGACTCTCTTATAATATTCGCATCATAAAATATCCATTCTTCCCCCCCCCACCCCTCGCCCCCAACCATTTAAAAACACAAAGACCTCTTAAGTGCCAGGCCAAAACAAATGGCAGGCCCAATTTGGCCCATGGGCCATAATTTTGGCCAGCCTTTTAGAAGCAAAAAAATGCATCCCGTTGATGTTGGTCCTGTGTAAGGACCTTCTTGCCAGAGGGCATAGATAGGACAGAAAAGGCCTAGAGATGGGTTCCAGAATTGGGGGGGTGGGCAGGTATGGCTCTGGGCTCTCGCTGGGTGGTCTCCTACGTGCTGAGGCTATCGAGGCAGTGCCTTGACACGTTCCCCCACTTGCCAGTGGCCCCTGCCAGGGACCTAGACACTTAGAGCCTGGGAAAGAGCTGTGTCCTTGGACACCCTCGTCACACACGACAGACCTGTCACTGCTGTTGTTTAACCCACTGCCTCCCTCAGCTGAGAAGAAAGCCCTTTCCCCCTTCCTGCTGGAGCCCCAGTCCACTTCTATTCAAAGGTATCTCTTGCGGTCTCCCAGGGCACACGGCACTCTGCATTTCTGTCTGAGATGAAAGTCGTCATTCCTGCCTGATTACCTTGACTTGTCGATCTCAGATCCTAAGGCTTCTTAAAATAGGGACTGCCATCTTTTCTAAGTGCTCAGCACATTTTCAAATATCTTCTTAGATTTTTTTCTTTCATCACCTAAGGAGCAGTTGGTTATTACCCTCTCCGCCAAAAAAAATAGAAATTCTGGTAAACAGGGGCGCCTGGGTGGCTCAGTCGGTTAAGTGTCCCACTCTTGATCTCAGCTCACATCTCGATCTCAGGGTCAGGAGTTCGAGCCGTACATTGGGCTCCACACCAGGCATGAAGCCTACTTACAAAGAAAGGTGGAGGGGGAGAGAAATTCTGGTAAGCAAAAAGGAAAAACAAACATTTTGGAACTAAATTTCATTATATTAATTGGAACATCCCCAATAATGCAGAACAACTGGTAAATTTAAACCATTAAACATGATTTAAGGGAGCAGAAAATTTCATAAACAATACATTTTTCTTCTGATTTTTGTTTGTTTAGATGTATGCATTTCCAAAGCAGAGCTTAAAAATCATGCTGATGGCAGGGGGTGCCAGGCTGGTCTTTGCAATTTGCTTTAGATAAGGCACAGGAGGGACAGCCTCATAAATAGAATCAAGTATTTACTTCCTAGTATGCTAATGTTACAGACTGTTTAAAAAGATGTGTTTGGCTTTGCATTCTCTCTTGTAGGTCCTTCCATTGTGACACCCCCCAAGGACATCCGGAATGTCACTGGCGCCCAGGTGTATTTGAGCTGTGAGGTCATCGGAATCCCAACCCCAGTCCTCATCTGGAACAAGGTCAGTGACACGGATTTCAGGAAGATCCCCTAGACTGACGAGCTCCTCTGTCGCCATCCAGTGATGGCAATAATCTAAAACCTTTAGCCTCTTCTATTCCCTGCTGCTCCTCGAAGGCGAAACCCTGCGGCGATCTTCCAGACACCTCCCCTGGATCTACTGAACGATTTTACTGACCTCCACAACGGTCTCCACTCCGCTTTCGTTGTCAGTGCCTGAGCATGGAGCCTTAGGAACTAGAAAACTGTAATGCTGAACACAAACCCACCCTGCGAGTGTGTGTGCGTGTGTGTGTGTTCCCGTCGAAGACAGTAGAGCATAGTGGTTAAGAATGTGGATTCCCTAACCAGATCGCTAGAGTTCTAAACCCGGGGCTTCTTACCCTGAGCACTATTAACATTTTGAACCAGATGATGCTTTGTTGTGGGGGCTGCCCTGTGCCCTGTAAGAGGTTTAGCAGTGTCCCTGGCCTCTAGCGGCTGTACGCCGTGCACCACCCCCAGTGGTGGCCAGTCAAAAAGGAGGCAAGACACCGCCAAATGTTTCCTGGAGGAAAAGTCCACCTAGAGTGAGAACAGATGCTCTAAACCTCAGTTTCCTCCTCTGTATGATGAAGGTAGCATATAATTTTTGTAAAGATTGCATAGAGCGATGCAGGCAAAGTCCCTTCGCTTGTGCTCAGATACATAGTTAACACTCCCTTGATGTTAGATGCCGGTCCTGGAAATGTTTCCCTTCATGTGCCATTATCTTGTGTAACTGTCTTCACATTTGAAGGATAACCTAGTCCCAGCATGTCTGTCTGTGGAAGGGAATAGAAAACACTCATTTGCCAGATCAAATGATACTTCACAGTCATACTGTACATTATTTTCCATGCTTTCCCTTTTTGCGCATTTCGACTCGGTCAAGCCTCACAACAGCGCTATGGAGTAAATGTCATCAAACTTGCGCTAACGGAAAGGAAATAGAGTTTAAGTGAAAAGGCGTCACCAGATACCCCTTTTCAGCTGGTTCGCCCTCCAGCAAGCCCTCAGATGCTGTCTCAATTATTTTGTTTGCTGGTATCTGACCAGAGGATCAACATCTGGAATTCCAGAGGGATCTTGGCTCCCATGGTCAGAATCTTTATGTTGTTGCAAGTTATAGAAGCTCCCTTCAGACACCTTGAGCAAGAGAAAGGGAAGGTGAGGAGTGGTGATTCCAGCCTCTAGGGCACCTGGATCCAGGTACACAGTGTGGTGAGGACTCTGTTCTTGACTCTTGGCTCTCAACGTGTTGGTCTCATTTTTTTTTCCTTCTACCTCCAAAAGCTGCCGCCACACCTTAGGCAGCACTGTCCTTGGCAGCTCCAGGCTCACATTATCGCCCCTTGAAGACTCCAGAGGAGAGAGAGGGCTTCCCTTCTCCCTGCTGCACTGTCAATCCCGTGGAAGGACTCGCGCCCAGGTTGGGTCACCTGCCAGCCTCTGGCTCCCCCGTGTGGCCAGAGGGTGCATCATCCGCATGGGGCCGTCTGGTGGAAGTGAAATCAGGGTGATTCCAAAAAATGCCTGGGAGCAGGGGTAGGCAGAGACACCACCGGCTGCATTACAACTGACCTTTACAGCTGCAACTTCTGTTAGGACAGTGAAGGGGTGCCTGGGTGGCTCAGTCGGTTAAGCATCTGCCTTCGGCTCAGGTCATGATCTAAGGGTCCTGGGATCCAGCCCCACATCGGGCTCCTTGCTCAGCGGGAAGCCTGCTTCTCCCTCTCCCACTCCCCCTGCTTGTGTTCCCTCTCTCACTGTGTCTTTCTCTGTCAAATAAATAAAATATTTTTAAAAAATTAAAAAAAAAACAGTAAATGATAATGGTAATATTAGGAGAAATTCTCCAAAGATGTGTAAAAAGAGTTCAGAATCTCCCACCTTCCACTCCCTGAAATACCCAGCGTGAACTGCCCTGGGTTTTAGCTTTCTATACCCTTACTTGTGCCCATACACCAACACATATCCCCAGTATGTGCAGTGAGGTAGGAATAGACTGAGCATATTACTGTGAAATCTGCTGTTCTCGATAAATACCTCATGGGCATCCCTCCAGGTCTGCTTCTCAATAACTACAGGAGATTCCAAGTATGGGTGTACCATAATTATTAAACCATTCCTGTATTGTTTCTGTTTCCAGTTTTTTACCACCTTAAATAATATACGAGTATATATGTATCCTGTGTGCAGGTGCTTTTATTTTTTCCCCCTGTAGAGGATAGTTTCCCCAAAAAGATACATGACTAGGTAGGTCAAAATATTTGTTTCATGCTAGTTTTAAGATATTCTCAGATTAATTTCTAAATAGACTGTAGCAGTTCACACTCTCCCCAGTAGTGTATGGGAACCATTATCCGGCATCCTCACCAGCACTGAATATTGCCCAACTTTTTAATTTTTGTTAATGATGGGTAAAAATATCCTTTCATTATTGCTTTAATTTCCTTGACTACGCTGAGGATATTTTTTTTTTCACATTGTAGTAGTTAAATTTCTTTGTGGTTTGGCAATCTTTTTTTAAAATTTTTTTAAAGATTTTATTTGAGAGACAGAGTGAGTGCAAGGGGGGTTGGGTGCAGAGGGAGAAGGAGAAGCAGACTCTCCATTGAGCAGGGAGCCCAAGCTAGGCTCGATCCCAGGACCCTGAGATCATGACCTGAGCCATAGGCATACGTACAGTGTATATTAGTTTCAGGTGTGCAATATAGTGATTCATCAATTCCGATCATCACCCGGTGCTCATCACAAATACATTCCTTAATCCCTATCACCTGTTTTACCCATTCCCCACCACCACCACCTCCCCTCTGGTAGCCATCAGTTTGTTCTTTGTAGTTAAGGGTCTGTAGGGGTACCTGGGTGGCTCAGTTGGTTAAACATCCGGACTCTCGATTGCAGCTCGGGTCTTGATCTCAGGGTCGTGATTTCAAGCCCTGCGTTGGGCTCCATGCTGGGCATGGAACCTACTTTAAAAAAAGTCTGTTTCAATTTGTCTTTTTTTTGTCCTTTGTTCCTTTGGTTTCTTAAATTCCACATACAAGTGAAATTATATGGTATTTGTCTTTCTCTTATTTCGCTTAGCATAATACCCTCTAGCTCCATCCACGTCATTGCAAATGGCAAGATTTCATCCTTTTTATGGCTGAATAATATTCCATTATGTGTGTATGTGTATACACATCTTTATCCATCTACCAGTGGACACATGGGTTGCTTCTATAATTTGGCTATTGTAAATAATGGTATTAAGATAGGGGTGCATGCATCCCCTTGAATTAGTGTTTCTGTATTTGGGGGTAAGTGTCCAGCAGTGCACTTACTGGATCATAGGGTAGTTCTTTTAACTTTTTGAGGAGCCTCCATACTGTTTTCCACAGTGGTTGCACCAGTCTGCATTTCTACCAGCAGCGCATGAGGGTTCCATTTTCTCTACATCCTCGCCAACACTTGTTTCTTGTGGGTTTGACCTTAGGCCTCTGACATGTGTCAGGTGGCTTCTCATTGTAGTTTTGATTTGTATTTCCCTGATGATGAGTGATGTTGAGCATCTTTCATGTGTCCGTTGGCCATCCATATGTCTTTGTTACAGAAATACTGTTCATGTCTTCTCATTTTTAATTGGATTACTTGTTTTTTGGGTGTGGAGTTGTAGAAGTTCTTTCTATATTTTGAAGAGAATATTTTCATATTTGTGTGTTATATGAATTGCCTGTTCAAATATCCTTTACCCATTTTTCTGTTGGGTTGTTTCTAACTAGTCTGTGGCTTTTTGTACATGAGCGATATTGACCCTTTCTTGCATATTACAAATATTTTTTTCCTAGACATTTTGTCTTTAATGGGTTACAGTGGCTGGGGATCTTAAAGTTTCAACAGACATGTATTTATTTCATCATAAACCTCTTCTGAAACTTCACCAAAAAGGCACAGCAAATATATTCTATACTGCATAAATGTCCTTTAACGGTGTCCTGAAATTCAGTGAACCCCTTGAAATGTATTCACCTGTAAGAATCACACTATTTCATCCTGCTTCTGTAACCACTAGCACTTTTCATTATTAATTGCTTATCTGCAATAGCAGGATTTAGGAAGATGTCACAGCTAAAATACAAGCAGAGAGCTGAAATGACTTCCTGGGTCTCCCTCTGATTCTCCTCCTAGTTGAACCCTCATGGCAAGCAGTGACTGCTAGGTGTTTTTTTCTGCCTAGATTTCTAAGGTTCAAACTCTGAAGCACTTCAAGCCTATTGCATATCTGTCAAATTGTCTCAGAAGCCACTTTTCTCAGCCTACATCCTTTTTTTTTTTTTTCAAACTATAAAGCATATTGATCAACAAACTCCCCTCACCTAAGGGAGCAACAGAATGTGCCATATAAAAATTTACCATGTAATAATTCTTGACATTTCTTGTTTTCTATGTGGTGTGTAGCTTTTTACAATATATTAAAATATGAGCTGTTATATATACATATCCACTTTCCAATCAAATGCTTGACGAGAACAGTTTCTCTGTATGAAGTGGATCAGGTTAACTGGCACAGAATGCTCGTTACCAAGAATGACATAATCTGAGGACCAACAGTTCAGTTGCTGAGATTCAGTATTTCATGCAGTAGTGTTTTTCTGCTCTGGTCCCATACAAAGCTCTTAGAGAATTCTGAAATTCACTTAAGACCAGAGATACGTTACTTTGGCCATTGAATCAACCCGCCATTGTTAAAACCATTTTCAAATATTTCAAAATCTGCACTAGCATGAACTGTTTTTGCCAGCTACTGGGGAAACGGAAGGAAAAAAGATGCCTGCTAAGTTTATCTGTTTTGTCTTGCTAGCACTTCTGTGCGAAAAACACTAAGATAACTGGTTTTCTCTCATAGTCGCAATAGAGGGAAATCCCAGGGGAAAAAAGCAAGCAAGCAAAATCCAGGCATTCGAAATCAATAATGCCAGGGTTTGCTTTTTTTTATAGAGTAGGAGTTGGCCTAGATCCCTCGTGGTTTTCAGAGCCCCAGCCCTGGTGTCACGCCGCAGAAAAAATAAAGAGTAGGTTTGAAGTTGAGAGAAGCAGCCTAACGGCCTGTGGTGGGAATGGGATCATGCGGGAAGAAGTAACACGCATGGAGAGTGTCCACACTGTCAGCTGGGCTTCTGGGACTCATAATTTGCTTAATAATGAAAGAAAATGAAAACTACCTGTGAGATTGCATTATCAGTAAACATCAACCTAGCTCTTATTAAAGGTGGCCTGGGATGGAATAAACAAGCACTGCTTCGTGTATCCCTTTGATCTTTTTTAAACCCATCCTTGTCACAAGCTTTAAAATACTTTGTGACTCAGCAATTCCACTTCTAGAAATTTATGCTAAGTGTATATGTACAGAAGTTTTACAAATAAATTTTATTTTTCCATAGATTTTTGTGTTATTTTCCAGTTTATATTATGAACAATTCATGAGGGGGGATATTAGGACAGTGTTCACTGTTACCCTCAAACCAAGGAAATTGAATGTATTCTTAACCCATCCCTACTCTCGTCATGACGCACAGGGGTGGGCAGCAAGCAGCTTTTGTCATAAGAGAATGGTGACAGCGTGTACTTCTAGCACTTGGTGACAGTTTGTCAAACACGGCGTGACAAGCAAGAAAAAGCACAGCAAAGAAAGGCAGAATTTACAAGGCCATGAGTGAATGATGGTAGTCAGTGGCAGCAAAGTATGACGGTGTGTATTCCCCAAGCATGCAGAAAAATACATTAGTTTAAAATATATAAACTTTAGAGGGGGGCGCCTCGGTGGCTCAGTTGGTTAAGCGACTGCCTTCAGCTCGGGTCATGATCCTGGAGTCCTGGGATCGAGTCCCACATTGGGCTCCCTGCTCGGCAGGGAGTCTGCTTCTCCCTCTGACCCTCTTCCCTCTCGTGTTATCTCATTCTCTCTCTCTCAAATAAATAAAATCTTTAAAGAAATAAAATAAAATAAAATATATAAACTTTAGAGGGAAACTGATAGGAAGAAATAAAGAAGATCTATATTTATTCAGGAAAGGATAATATGGCAATTGCTGGGTTTAATCCAGTTAGAAAGTCTGATGTATGCCCTGTACAGTCTAAGAATGTGGCTACTTCCAAGTTGATAATTCAGTGCAGAAAACTCAAGACTATTTCCTTTTGTTTTTGTAGGTAAAAAGGGGTAACTATGGAGTTCAAAGGACAGAACTCTTGCCTGGTGACCGGGACAACCTGGCTATTCAGACCCGGGGTGGCCCAGAAAAGCATGAAGTCACTGGCTGGGTGCTGGTGAGTACCGAGGCTTGGCAAGGATTTCATTCCTAGGATTAGACACAGCAAACCTGGCAAATGTGCCAGACGTCCTGCCAAGCTGAAAGTATGTGCCCTGGCAGCCACACCTCTTTGGAACAGGCCTACCAGGAAACTGCTACTCCTCTTTCAGAGGGAACTTAAAAAAGAGCTGAGATTGGTTGAATGTTTTAGAAAACAACAACAAATAAATGAGCACTAATTTTTTCTTTTAAGAAATCAAAGCAGGGGGCCCCTGGCTGGCTTAGCAGGTTAAGCTTCTGCCTTCGGCTCAGGTCATGATCCCGTAGTCCTGGGATCGAGCCCCACATCCAGGGAGCCCGCTTCGCCCTCTCCCTCTCCCTCTGCCTGCAGCCCCCCCGCCTTGTGCGCTCTCTGTCAAATAAATAAAATCTTAAAAAGATAAATTCAAAGCAGGGGCGCCTGGCTGGCACAGTCGGTAGAACATGTGACACTTGATCTCAGGAGTCATGAACTCAAGCCCCATGTTGGGCCTAGAACTTACTTTAAAACACACAAAAAAAATTCAAAGCAAAATCTTTACAGGGTACTAAATGGCCCGAGCATTAATTATTTTAATTAATAGTTATTTTTATTTGACCTTTGATACTTCTAAATTGTACTTATACCCTATCAAGGTCTTCCTCAAACTGGTATGTGCACCTGTTCACAGTTCTTAAGCTATGTAGTGTGATCAAAAGCTGTCCGAGTGTGAATCCTCCTGGCAGAACACCCAGGGCAAGCTGTCCATCTTGCAGCACAGAACCTGCACTCTTTCTGGCAGTATCTTTGCTATGAATCCCTGATTCATCCTAAGAAATAATGACCTAACTGAAGCCACAGGGAAGAGAGGACTGCCATAGAGGAGCTAAAGATCCTTTTTTTCCACAGGTATCTCCTCTCAGTAAGGAAGATGCTGGAGAATATGAGTGCCATGCATCCAATTCCCAAGGACAGGCTTCAGCATCAGCAAAAATTACAGTGTTTGATCCCTTACAATGAAATCAGTGGAAAAAGGTAGGTAATAAATCTCACAGCCATTTAAGGACTAGTGCTTTTGTTTAAGAACAGAACAGAACCAAGGATGAGAGTATCCGACATTGTTCTTATGAAACTGTTATTCACAAAGGCATGCCATCAAAATGGAAAGCACAGGGCTCTAAAAGAACATTTGGATGGCTAATGGAATGCTACTGTTAGGATGATGATGCTTTCACCTTACCTCACATCTCAAACTTGAACGGAATGGCTTCTATTTCCTCTCTCTATCCACATGGCAGTCTTCCTTGGTGTTGCAACTATGACGTTAAATTTCCATTTTAAAGTAAATGATTATTAAAAAAAAATAAATAAATGATTGTGAGCAATTCTGGTCCTTCACTTTGAGCTTTTATAAGAACAAGCCAGAAGGGAGAGTATACTGGCAAGGACCCAATTCTCTTCTGCTTCACCATCAAAAAAGCTTCCTCTCAAGCACCTCTCCTAGCAGCGTCAGGGAAGTGCTATTTTACATTTATATACTTCTCTTAGACCGATGTCTGAACTGGCTTCTCGTAAACCAAAAACTAAACAAAATTTACTATCCGCATCGCCGGCCCATCCCCCCGTGCAGATTGCTCACCTGCGGTATGGAAGGAGGAAGTATCAAGTAAACACTTAAGCTTGGTCAGACTCCCCTCGGCCAGGCTGTGTAAATCCAGGTGACAAAACAGCAGGAGCTCAGCGTCATGTTTGCGTCTTAGCTCTGCCCCTAATTATCCTCCACTTGGAATGCTGAGTGAAAGCTTCATGGCCGAGGAAAGTTCCTAAGCCTCTCTCCATCTCAACTTGCTTGTGTGTGAAACAAGCTCTTCCACTTCTGTTAACAAGGTCCATGGCTTATGCATAGCTCAGTACAACAAAATCCCATAGCTCACATTCCAAAGAGCATTCTACCCTCTCATTTGTACACAGTTACTCACAAACCCTTTAATCCCCACATTTTAACATCTTCATTTATTTAGAAATACTAAAAAGTACCTAAAGCTCAGAAAGTCAACCACATCCATATCTGTAACTAATTTTCACCTTTTTCTTTAACTAGGTGAAGGTGCTGACCTATAAACCCGCAGAATATACCCGTCTGCATCACTGAAAGTCCTGGATAACTACAGCCCTGTTCTTGCCTAATAACCAGTTTCTTTTCCTCCAATCCACTAACACTTAGTTATATTCGCTGGTTTCACATAGAGGAAATCCAAAATGAAGATAACACATCAAGACTACAAAAATTTATTATCTATTTACAGAAGAAAAGCATGCATGTAATTAAAATCAATAAAATGCTTTCTCTCACAATGCAGTACTTTTTTTAAAAAAAAAATCTTGAAGAAACAAATATTTACAAGTATCTTGAGACTCTCTTAAAAGAGCTAAACACTCATCATTCGAGGTGCAATACTCATAGACATAAGTTCCTGAAACAGCAGTTTGCATGCGTAAGGCATTCGCACCAAAGAAATCTGGGGGGAGGAGAAAAAGGTAATTAGCAAAACTATATTTGAAGAGACCCCACTTCCCTACCCCAGAAAAAGGTATAAGGTCTTGGTATTGTAGATGATAAATAAGGGGTGGTAACACTCATCCTGCTACCTGGGCTTGTGGTTCTTTCTCCTGAGAGGCTTTGGTATTTCAGCCTTCCTGCCAGACATAATTTATATTCACCCTTCTCAAAAGATTTCTTTTAAACTCAATTTAAAATGTTTAAAATCCCTTGTACACACCCTTATTATTTCCAAAAGATGACCAGCTTAGAGAAACTATCCCACCAAAACTGGTTTTTAGAAAAAGCAAATTATCTTTCTCATTTAAAACTAGGAATCTTATACAGGTATTAATCAAAATTGTGAAAATGCCAATCTGTTCCACCACAAGGAACCTGCCTGGATGATGAGACCAACATGGTTATATCCTAAACAAGTATCAACTGCCAATAAGGTCTACACACCTGGGTTTTATTGCGACAGCCCCGGCATTCATACGTATGGGTCCTCGTGTTAGCAATCGCCATTATTCCACAAAGATTGCAAACATGAACCTGATATGGATCTGATGCCTCAAACAATCTTTCCCTTAAAAACTGGGCTGCTCCATGGGCAATCTGACAATCTCGTTCCATTTCTCCAAACCGCAGGCCACCATCACTGTTAAGGAACAAAGAACAGATTTTTATAAAGCAGCTTCTCCATGAATGAGTCTCCCAGGCAATCAAGCCTGAAATAAATGTACACTGGCAAAAGTAATGGAAAGAACAGGTGAATGGTAACAGGTTTCCCCAGTATAGAAGTGAAATGCACTGTTCAAATGGCCAAAAAGTGGATGGTGATGGTTTCCTTAACAGTCTCAATATACAAAATACATAAAACCAATGATTTTCTAATATTACCAAAAAACAAATCATCAGTCAACTTTGGAGGATGACAACTAACTCATTTGAAAACTGGTAAATAAAGAGAAAGAATCAAGCATTTATCCTGCCTATATGAACTATGTCACAAGATAACCAGTTGAGGAAACAAAGTTTCTCTCTCCAGAAGTATTCCAGCTATTAAGTAGAGAAATGATAAAATTAGAATCTCAACAATTTGCAGTCCCCATTTAATTAAGGGCTTCAAGTAATGATCATACATAGCTGCTAAAATTATAAGACACAACCAGATACTGGAAATATACAACACTGCCTATAAGTATTCCTGCAAAAGAATGCAATCCTTCCATTTCATCAAATCTCAAGACCTAACTAGCGGTTTATAAGAAAAATAGAAATGTACAGCCCAGGAATGCAATCAGCAAAATCCAGAGTGTGAGAAACCCTCCAGGGCAAACAATCCAGTTTCTTCAACAAATCAACTGCAAGGAAAAAAGGTTGGAGGGCAACCTATAGATTTAAAAACAAAACAAAGCAAAACAAAAAAAAAAAACAACTGCAAAGCACAGATGTATTTGTATCCTGATCGAAATCAACAAACCTATTTAAAAATCATCCAATCAGGAAAATTTGAACATCAGATACTTTATCAAGGTTACAGGTGACCCCTGAACAATGCATAAGGGGCGCTGATAAATACAAGTGATTCACTGAGATGGTTTCAGATTCTACATCACAGCTAACCTTTAAGAAACTACAACTTGTTTTGGCATAGCATCAAAAAATAATATCCACAGTCACCTAAAAAGGTTATTAAAATATTCCTCCCCTTTCCAACCACATATCTATGTGAGGTAGGATTTTCCTCATATACTTAAATATAAAAAATACTGCAATGGAATGAATGCACAAGCAGATACAAGAATCGTCTTCTAGTAAGCCTGCTCATTAAAAAGATTTGCAGGGGCACTTGGGTGGCTCAGTTGGTTAAGAGACTGCTTTCAGCTCAGTCATGATCTCGGGGTCCTGGGAACAGTCCCACATCGGGCTCCCTGCTCAGCAGGGAGTCTGCCTTTTAAGAACATTAAGGAGGGCGTGTGATATGATGAGTGTTATATGCAACTGATGAATTACTGAACTCTACATCTGAAATCAATGATGTACTGTATGTTGGATAATTGAATTTACATTAAAAATTTTAAAAAAAGATTTGCAAAAAGGTAAACCAATGTCACTCATCACTAAATTTATTTGGTAAATATATTTTCCATTAAAAGTGTTATTTATGTTAATGTGCAATGGGCTTATTTTAAGATTTATTTGCGCGAGAGAGCATGCACGTGCACACAAGCAGGGGGAGGGGTAGAAGGAGAGAGAATCTCAAGCAGACTCTCCAGTGAGCACAGAGCCCGAGGCATGGCTCGATCCCAGGACCCTGAGATCATGACCTGAGCTGATAAGAGTCAGATGCTCAACCGACCAAGCCACCAGGTGCCCCCTTACTAGTGTTATTTTTTAATAAATTAATACTTCAAGTCTTACTTTTAACTTCTAACATGATTAACATCAAAAGATATAATTCAAACAAAAGCTCTGAGGGGTCCTGGAACCAAGAAATTTGAGAACCACTCTTTCGTAAATATATGCTGAAATATATTTATAGAAGAAATATGCCTAGGCTTTGCTCAAAAATAATCAGGAATTGGTAGGAGTGGGGAGATAAATGTAGTAAGGTTGGCCATTCATAATTATTGATGTGGAATGACAGGCATATGGGGGGGATCTCATTATACCATTATCTCTATTTTTGTATATGTTTGACATTTTTCATTAAAAAAAGGCTAGTTAATAACAGTGACGGTGATGCAGCTCTCTTACCGAGATCTACCCTCCATGGGCTGTCTATTAAGGATCTGAATAGGTCCCCTGGCACGAGAATGAATCTTATCATCCACCATATGCTTCAAACGCTGGTAATATGTGGGGCCAATAAAAATCTGTGATGTGATTTTTCGACCAGTGAACCCATTGTACAGGACCTGAAACAGATTTTGAAGTACAGACTTAAAAATACTAAATATATGTGCCCAGACTATATGATTTCATTTATATGAAAACTGAAAGTAGACAATATAAAATCAAGAGACTGTTTACCTTGGGGTGGAGGTGGGGGTAGTAAATGGAAGGAGACATGAGGGGGCATCTAGGCCTAAAAGCGTTCTGGTAATTTTCAAAATCTGGGTGCCAGTCACAAAGGTGTGTTCACTTTGTGTGAAATAAATTCATCAAGCTGTACACTTATGATTTGTGCACATATTTAAAGCATGCATCATACTTCAATAAGAATTTTTTTTAAAAAAATGAAACTACACACATATAAAAAATAGACACAGCTACTAATGTAAGAGCAAACATACCTCATTTCCTCTAAGATGGTAGCCATAATCAGATAATAGATTAGAAATCTTCTGCACATTAACAGCATCATTAAATGGAGTGGCATCACCAATTTCACCCTTGTTAGCAGATACCTTTTTTTAAAAAAAAGTAGTCTTTAAAAGCTGAATCCTTCTGTTGTCCCTTATAAGTCTTTATCAATAAAAATATATTCAATTAAAAAAAGCCTTCCTATATAGGGAAGATTTTGAACATAAAAATCTGTTATGGAAAGCCGTAATATTTTAAGTTTCGTTTTATTAACATCTTAAATGAAATACTATTTATAACAAACTACTGAAAAAATTAAAACAACTCAATTATAAGCTTTCAAAAAGGAAGCTATCTACAAGACCAGATAAAAAAAAGAGACTCCCAACTATTTCCTATGGCTCAAAGAAAATGACATTTTAATGTCGTAAAACCAAGTCCCCCATGTGTTAGGATATAGCCATTCTACCTGAACAAGATACTTAAAAATAGATAACCTCCACTGAAAGATGCATGAATATAGCTAATAATATAGCTATACAATTATTAAGTTCACACTGAACTAACCACCAATGAATTAACTCCTAATCTACAGAAAAGAACCAGTCAAAAGGATAACCATATATGTATGCAGAGATTAGATGTAGTAAATTTTACAAAAATTCACAAATTTTTGCTGGGGGTAAAAAAACCACCACAATCATAACCGACTTAAAAGCAGGAAAATAAGTATCATACTAGCTTTTTCCAACAAAGAACCCAGACTCAAATATGAGAAAAATCACCTATCATCATTTTGGAAGAAACATCAGTTTGGAACATACATTTTTAAAGAAAATCTCTCACCTTCCCCTGAAGACATTCAATCAAGTGACCAATAGTCATGCGAGAGGGAATGGCATGGGGATTTATGATGATATCAGGGGTGATACCCTCACAGGTGAAAGGCATATCCTAGAAAGAAATTTTTAAAAGGAGACAACTCTCTCAACTACAAAACTGGAACTGATCCCCCCCCCCGAAGTTTTCTATGTCCTCAATTCTGTTCAACACGCTCTGTTCATATTCTTATTCAACACTAAAAAGTCAAGCCTCTATCACCTTTGCAAAGGCTTGACTTTTTAGTGTTGAATATGAACAAGATTCAATAAAATGTTAAACAGAACTTTGGGTTGGGGTAAGGGAGATACAAGATACCTACCTCTTGTCTGTACTGAATACCACAAGTACCCTTTTGACCATGTCGACTAGCAAATTTGTCTCCAATCTGTGGAATTCTAACAGAGCGGACCTGAATTCATATAAAAATAGATTAATTAACTTAAGCCAAACTAGTTTACTTTTTTTTTTTTTTTTGGTAGGCAGCAAAGCAAAGTTTATTGAGTGATAGTACAAAGCTCCCAAAGAGGGAGGAGACCTGAGAAGGTTGCCCTGGTTTACTTTTTATAAACAGCAATATGAAAAAGCTACACTCACCCTTATTTTACAAAATTTATATCCTTCCTGGTTGAGAGTTACCATAACCTGATCCACAATGCCCGTCTCACTAGTTCTCAGAAATGTGCTACAGTCTCTCTTGGTATAGCGTCTATTAGTGCCCTCCAATTCATCTTCATTTTCAGGCAAGGTGACTGTTTTGCCTATAATAACATCATCTCCTGATACACGGACTCCAGGAGCTATCAAACCATCATCGTCCAGCTTGTCATAAATGGCATGCCTCATACCTATGAGGAAACAGACATGGAATTTTCTGAAATGGTACTACTATATAAAATATTTAAAATGTCACATAATCCGGGGCACCTGGGTGGCTCAGTTGGTTAAGCGTCTGCCTTCAGCTCAGGTCATGTGAGGGTCCTGGGATCAAGCCCTGCATCTGGTTCCTGGCTCAGTGGGGAGTCTGCTTCTCCCTCTGGCCCTCCCCCCCCCACTTGTGCGCATGCATGCTCTCTCTCTCAAATAAATAAAATCTTTAAAAAGTCACATAATCCTTCCAAAAGATTAAACCAAATACATAAATCAGTTCCAAGTCAGAGAGAAGTTCATAGGAATCTTTAACACCATGAACCATGTGTAGTAATAATACAATGCTCTTATTCCAAATACTACAAACTATTATGAAATTCTGAAAAACCACTGGACTGAGCACTGGAAAAATCAGATTATCTATATGCTGGGTGATTTTGGATAAGGGTGTTGCCATCTTCTGATCTCTTTTTTACATGAAAAAGAATATGCCCTCGGAGGGCCTAGGTGGCACAGTTGGTTAAGCATCTGACTCTTGGTTTCAGCTCAGTTCTGATTTCAGGGTCATGAGATCAAGCCGTGAGTCCTGCTCTGTGGGGAGTCGGCTTGGGTTTCTCTCTCCCTTTTCTTCTGCCCCTCCCCTCCCCGGGCTCATGCTCTTACTGAAATAAATAAATCTTTTAAAAAGAAAAGAAAAAGAATATGCCCTCTACACATATCCTCACACAGAAATTCTGAATTTCATCTTATGTAATCTTAACTCCACTGGACATCAATTCACTACTACACAGAACCACCCACAGGAAACGGAATAGAAAAATGACTTAAAAAACAAAACATATTTTACTTCACACAATACCATAAGAAGTCAAAACTAGCAGATACACATATTTCCCTGGGACATCCCATCCATCCCACTGCATACACAGTTTTTAAGTGTCTGTGAAAATTGTAACTAGATAATAAGTTTGAGTTTTCTAGAAGAAACAAAAAGTGCTAGGTATCACTTCGTTTATCTGTTAAATGTATACAAATATTGTGGCTAGACAAATATTATGGTCACACTACAGTGTGGAGGGGGGGAAGTTCCCATGCAAACATATAAATGGAGGGAGAGTTCAGAGTACAAGTAAGAAGGGCTGTAGTGTATCACATGAAATTACATGACCTCTCTGATCTCCTACATACCCTCTTCAATGCAGGATCTACCAGGATGGAAGGACCGTAACAAGCCAACTCCTATGTGCAAAGACTTTTGGCAAACACACATTTTCTTATGTATGAGCTCTAAGAATAACATGAAATCATACTCCCATGTGACAGGGGGCAGGGGAAGGTATTAATTAGAACAACCATGTATGTTGACTTTATTTTTTTTTTTAAAGATTTTATTTATTTGAGAGAGAGACAGAATGAGAGATAGAGAGCATGAGAGAGAGTGAAGAGGGTCAGAGGGAGAAAGAGACTCCCTGCCGAGCAGGGAGCCCAATGCAGGACTCGATCCCAGGACTCCAGGATCATGACCTGAGCCAAAGGCAGTCACTTAACCAACTGAGCCACCCAGGCGCCCCCATGTATGTTGACTTTAAATTCCATAATTTAAATGTCAGTATCACTTACCCTGGCATGTTTCACGAGTTGGCTTCTCAAAAACTTCTTCTTGATCAAATCCTTTTTTAGATTCTTGTTCTTTATATGATCGATAGAAGACAGACCTAAAAACACATGGTTATAAAGATAACTTCTATTTTCCTTTTTATAAAAGAGCTTAGAACATACCGATACTTTTCACTTAATTGATACTTGGAAGACAATTTAAACCATTAATCTAGGACAAGCGTTTACTATATTGAGTCTAAGTTAAGTCTTAAATGCTGTTACATGGGCCACACATATAGCATTTGACCTGTAATCTTAACACGGCTGGATTATATGTGAGAACAGGAAGGATCTGAGGTCATTAACTGCAACCTCCTACCTAAAATAAGGATCCCTTCCATAATAACCCTCAGAAATGGTCACTCTCTGCTCCAATATTTCTAGTGAGAAATTTATGATATTAAGCTATCATGCCCACCCTCTGGTCCTAGTGCTATTCTCTGACACTATACAGAAAAAATCCATCTTCTAAATTTTCAGTTTTTAACCAATCTTCATATGCTATGTATTTCAGATTGTCAATAAAATAATTGAAGGATAATTTTAAAAAGTTTGAAAAAAACCAATAGTTATTTATGGGTCCTAAGATTAATAGGTTTATTTTTATTTCTTTAGACATTTCTGTATTATCTCAATGCTTACCAAAAAAGTGGGGGGTGAGGACCTCAAAATAGTAGCATCTGAAAATCCTGAGACACAAGAAATAGTGTCTTCAATCATTCATGACATCAACCAGGCCTCCTGTTTTCTGGAGTAAGGCACTGATTTCACCACACTAAACTCTATACAGGTATCTATAGAACAGTATCTGCTTGCCATATATTCACAAAGCTTCATGAATGGAGGCAAAAGAGTAAATATCTTAACAGAAAAATTTCTCTGTTGTCAGATCAAAATTTCCTTCAGCCTGACCTTCAAAACCACTAAAAAGTTTGGATACATACAAGCCAAACCTATTTTTAAAGAACTTTTTTCTTTTTTTAAGAACTTTTTTTAATTAAAGTATTAATGTTTGCACTGTATCTGTGTTTTGACAACTACCGTAAACAGCTGACCTGAAAAAGCCTCTGTCTACAGCTGAACGATTCATGATAACAGAGTCTTCTTGGTTATATCCCGTGTACGATGCAATGGCCACAATGGAGTTGATACCTGTAAGTGCACGTAAGAGCATACATTATAAGCCTCATCTGGCTTATAGTTGAAGATTGTTCCTTTTATTTATTTATTTTTGAAAAGTTAAAAATTCCTTAAGTTTTTTATTCCTGGTACCACTACCACAATTTACAGGGCAATATACCTGACATAATGAAAAGAAAAAGAAAAAGGCAAAGCTACAAGGGATAAAAGACCTCAGGAATGTACGTCTAGGGGCACCTGGCCGGCTCAGTCAGTAGAGCAAGCAAACTGATTTCAGGGTCATGAGTTCAAGCCCCACGTTGGATGTGGAGATTACTTAAAATCTTTAAAAAAAAAACCAAAAAACAAAAGAGGAATGTACATCTAAATGACACTAGACTGCATTAAGCCATAGCTGCACGTTTTGCAAACTGTGGCTATTATGGTCCTGAACAAGAAAGGTTTCCTATTTAAGCTGCAGTAACTTTTCTGACAGTGGATCATCATTCCTTCTGTGGCAGACTTTTATAATTCCTTTACTGCATTTGGGACAACTATCTGCAGCTTTCCTGACAACTCGCTCTCTCTCCTGCTAAGAACTATAGCCCTTGGGACACCTGGGTGGCTCAGTCGGTTAAGCGTCTGCCTTCGGCTCAGGTCATGATCCCAGGGTCCTGGGATCGAGTCCCACATCAGGCTCCCTGCTTGGCGGGGAGCCTGCTTCTCCCTCTGCCTCTGCCTCTCTCTCTCTGTCTCTCATGAATAAATAAAATAAAATCTTTAAAAAAAAAAAAAAGAACTGTAGCCCTTTTCTTCTGAGTTCCTTTAAAATCTTCTGCTACCATATCCACCACTTCCACCACCAGATCCATAACCACCACCAAAGGGGCTACCCAAGTTTCTTCCACCAAAACTGCCCCCCTTCACGGGTCCATATTTGAATGCTGTTGTCCACTGTAAATTCCAAAATCACTGTAGTTCCCACCACCACCATAGTTACCTCCTCCAAAATATCCCCCTTCACTGTAACCACCATTTCCTCCACCAACACCACCATATCCACCTCCTTCGATGTCCATATCCTGGGCCTACCGCCACCGCAGCCTCCTCTACTGCTATAACCAGGACCACCACCACCATCGCCACCATCCTCTATAACTACCTCTGCTGCCACCACCACGGCCTCCTTTTCCACCGAAGTTTCCTCCATCACCCGTGAAGTAGCCACATCCACCTCTATGACCTCTTTGTGATCCAGCAGACTGCATTTCTTATTTAGAAAGGGCCTTTTTCACTTCACAAGTATGCATGTTAATAGTGTGGTATTTCCGAACAATTTTGTCATCAACTGTATCACGATCATCAAAAGTTACAAAAGCAGGGGCGCCTGGGTGGCTCAGTCATTAAGCGTCCGCATTCAGCTCAGGTCATGATCTCAGGGTCCTGGGATCGAGCCCCACATGGGGCTCCCTGCTCAGCAGGAAGCCTGCTTCTTCCTCTCCCACTCCCCCTGCTTGTGTTCCCTCTCTGTGTCTCTCTGTCAAATAAATAAATAAAATCTTAAAAAAAAAAAGTTACAAAAGCAAATCCTCTCCTTTTTCATCTCTTCCTGTCTTCCATAACTTCTATGGTTTCAATCTTGCCATACTTTTTTCTTTTTTTTAATATTTAAGTGGTATCTATACCCAACAAGGGACTCAAACTCACAACCCTGGGATCAAGAGTTGCACGGTCCTCCAACTGAGCCAACCAGGTGCCCCCAGAGTTTTGTTTTTAACTTGAATTCATTTCTAACACTTCAAAAATTAAATCTACACAAAAGCTTAGAATTCAAACTTTTCTTGAAAAATCAGATCTGGCATCACTGGGCCCACTTATACACATCACAACCATAGCTGAAACTGAACAGAGCTAACCCCAATGGAAAGGCAAACCTCTCTTTAACCCACCAATCCTGCCTAACCGTGTAGGAGTTTGTGGCTGCAAGCCCTTTTAAAAAATAACACTAAATACTTTGTGTTAAATATAACCTTGACTGCTCTCTACAAAAGAAGAATCATACTAACAAGAAGGCATTTGTTCTTCTGAGCACCGTGCTGGGTTTATATATTTAAATTTGGAGCTAAAGTGCTCTGCTTGGGGAAGAAAAGGAGTGTGAAATTCTCCAAGGAAAGGGCAATGTCGGGGAAGTGGACACTGGATAAAACCCTAGTAGCAGGCAAGGCCTTCAGAGAATCAGGAAAGTCAAATACATAGTCACTCCTCAGGTGTGCAGTGAAAACTCCTCCTGAAATCTAAATGATTTCCTCTATGAAATCTTTAGTAGCATCCACATCAGTCACCATGCTTTTGCGTGGATTCTTTGGGAGAACTAGAAGAATTTTAAGTTTCACAAATGATCAAGCAGCATAATGCAAGGAAAATACATAAAGATGCAGGTTCCTAAAGGCAGGGGAGGCTCTGAAAAGTGAAGACATTTGCAGAAATCTCAGGGTCTTGGGGGATGTGATATGATCCTACTAAGGAAGCCAGTAGTAGGGCATATATCACATCTGTGACACATGAAACGGGCAAGACTTCCCCAGCATGTCCTCACATTTTGGTGGAGCACCACCTATGCCCCGCACCTTTTTCCAGGTGATGCAGCCTATAGGTGCTCAACTGTCTTGGCCTTGTGAGGATTTCCTGTCTCTTCTGTGACAATTCCTGGATCACCCACATATGCTACATCAACTAGAGCCCAGGAGGCAGCCCCTTCCTTCCCAGAACCTTTATCCAAGGTATCTGGGCAAGACTAAGAGATCAGCTAAATTTAGCTAAAAGCAGTTAACTTCTTAATTATGCTTCTTATAGTTTTTTCTTAAAAGCCCCAAACTAAGATGCAATGTAATAAAGAGGAAAAGGCACAAGAAAGAGAGATGGGAGGAAAAGGTCTACATTTGGTCAAAAAGGAAAAACATGGGCCAGAGTCTAAATTCTGGACTTATATTTCTTAAGTTGTATAACTTTGGGCAAATAACTTAACCTTTAGAATCCTATCTCCACAGCTGTAAAACAGAGATGATACCACCGCTGCTATTTCTAATCAGTTAACATTTATTCCTCCCTTATTAACTGCCAGGCACTAAGCCATGAGTTTTGAGTGGATTTAACCATTTAATCATCATAAAAGCTTTATGAGGTAGGTACTACTATTATTTTCATTTTGCAGGTGAAAAAATACCAAAATGCTTTTATGATGCTTAGAAATAACACGTGTAAAGCACCTTGGATGGTGTTTCATACAAACTCAATACTCAATAAATATTACTAACTTCGATAAAAATATCTGTGAGCTAAGGGGCTCCCGGGTGGCTCAGTTGGTTGAGCAGCTGACTCTTGATTTCAGCTCAGGTCAAGATGTCAGGGTCCTGGGATCAAGCCCCAAGTCTAGCTCCACACTCAGCAAGGAGTCTGCTTCAGGATTCTCTCTCCCTCTGCCCCCCCTCACTCACTCTCTAAAAGAAATAAATCTTCAAAAAAAAGAAAACATCTGTGAGCTAAAGGATTATGGAAGTGTGAAACCTAGGATTACAACCCACCTGTTAAGACAGGTTCACACCCTTCCTGCCACTTTGTTCTCACCCACTTCAAACCTCAGCTCAGCACTGAGGAGGCTCTAAATCCCTAGACATACTTTAAGTCAAGATGAGATTCTGTCACGAGGATTTCTGCTCCCAGATGATGTCAACCAAGGTAACAGTACACTACGGAAACAGGAATGATACTCATCAAAAAGACATTCCTTAAGATAACTTGATTAGCCCCAACCCCTAAGTCAGGGCTCAGAATTTGGCCAATGTAGCTGGCATATAAGACAAGGCCAGGGCCAATAATTCAGCCAGGAGGTCAGGAGATTGGTTACATCAACAGAGTGAGCAAGTAAGTAAAGAAACTGAGGCCAGTGGGAACCAGATTTCTCCTTATCAGAAAATGGAGTTCTAAAATAAACACTCCAGTGTTGGACTGATAGGAGATACTAGTGTGCATTCATGTTTCCTTGAAATATAGTCATAAAAATAGACAAAGTGGTGGGGGGCAGTATGTGCATACATGTTTTTCCTAGGTTATCAGCTGAGAGGGCCTAGAAATGATGATATTCTAATAGCAAGAAGCACACTTAGCACCACTTTGGTTTCCAAATACTATCCTTCACTGAAAAGAGAAATGGCTGAGTCCAGGTTTAAGGAAAGCACAAAATGTAAGTATGTAAAGAAGGATGAAGGACCTATCAGGAGTCATCTTGAAGCTGTTCCCACTGGAAAATCTGAGAAAATTTTAGCATCAAAATGGAAGGAATGATGGAATTAGAAAAATCACCACTTGGCAACAATCATGCTAAACTAGTGGCTGACAAGGAAGAGAATATTTACATCGTCTCAAAGTATCTCTTCACAAAAGACTATGACTTAGTACAAAATATTAACAAAAAATGGAAAAATCTGACAGACACCATCTTAATCACATGATAAAAGTTAAAAGTCACTATTAATGGGACATATAGACAGCATGTGCCTCCTGATATGATGCAATGATAATACAGCACACTTCTTTGCTAGTCCTGCACAAAAATTCATAACCTGAATACAATCATGGGGAAACAAAGCCAAACTGAGAGACAATGTACAAAGTATAACTTGCCTAAATGTTCAAAAACATCAAGGTCATAAGAGACAAGGAAAAACTAAAGAACTGCTCCACCCTGAGGAGACTAAAGAGACATGCAACTAAATGCAATGCACAATCCTGGATTAGATCCTAGATGCATAAAGGACATTATCAGGACAACTGGCAAAATCTGAACTAAGGATTGCTCACAAGATGGTTATCAATGTTAACCT
Source organism: Callorhinus ursinus (assembly GCF_003265705.2). Classification (NCBI taxonomy): domain Eukaryota; kingdom Metazoa; phylum Chordata; class Mammalia; order Carnivora; family Otariidae; genus Callorhinus; species Callorhinus ursinus. The sequence goes on along the minus strand of NW_027397066.1, from coordinate 45,006,968 downwards.
GATTCTGACTGTGGTACTGTGGAGAATGTCCTTGTTTTTAGGAAACATTCACTGAAGAATAAAAAGTGATGTGGCTTCACGTCTACAACTTACTCTCTAATGGTTCAGGAAGAGAAAGGGAAAGAATAAGGCAAATGTGGTAAAATGTGAACTAGGAAATCTGGATGAAGAGTATACAGAAGTTCTTTGTACTAATCTCACAACTTTTCTATCAGTTTGAAATTATCTCAAAATACAGTTTTTAGAATAATGTGATTAAGGCATGAAGCCATAACAGAACTGAAAAGCATGTGTAGTCCCTACCAGCCACGAGTGCACGCACACTTCATACCAGTATCAGAAGAACATTTTATTTCAAATCTAATCCTTTACCTGTATTTTTTTTTCTCTAGCCATAGAGAAACTATTAGCTAAATGTTGAAGAAAACACAACAGTGCAAGCATCCCCCAAAGATAGGAGCATATTGTAGGCAACCTAACAGATTGTGTTTTCCTAGACAAGAGTAACCCCTTGTGGAGGACTCTGAAAATAAATCATTCTAACCTATGAGAATTTGCCATCAAAATGTTAGATGCCCTAGTATAGTTAATAATTTAAGGCCACTATTTACAAAGCAAATTCTACTAAATAAATAACATTACGCACAGTTAAAGCCAAAATCCTATTAATAATAAGAAAACAGTTATGCCAAAGAAGTATGCTGCCTCCTTTAACATTCAACGCTTCCCTACCCTTTAGATTTCTCTTTACCATTTTACCTGTTGTCCAGTCTCCTTAAGAATCTCCTCCTGCAAATTCCTGATTCTCCTAATCAGTAATTATCTCAAATGTCTTCTCATTTCTTTTCCTGGTGCCTAAAGTTCTGTTTCTGGCTTTATTCTCACTCTGAATTTCCCTCAACAATTTCATGGTATTCTATATTTATCACTAATACATCAATAACTTCGCAGCTCCAGATTTGACCTTCTTTCAAACCACATTTACAACTATCAGAAAATCTTTTCTGGGGGCACCTGGGTGGCTCAGTCAGTTAAAGCGTCTGCCTTCAGCTCAGGTCATGATCCCAGGGTCCTGGGATCAAGCCCTGCAGGGGGCTCCCTGCTCAGCGGGGAGTCTGCTTCTCCCTCTCCCTTTGCTCCTCTCCCTGCTTATTCTCCTTCTCAGATAAATTAAAAATATCTTAAAAAAAAAAAAATCTTTTCTGGGGTGCCTGGGTGACTCGGTTAAGTGTCCGCCTTCGGCTCAGGTCATGATTTCAGGTCCTGGAATCCAGCCCAGCCCCTGCTCAGGGGGGAGTGTGCTTCTTCATCTCCCTCTGCTTCTGCCCCTCCCTCCTGCTCATGTGTGCACACTCTGGCTCTCTCACAAATAAATAAATAAATAATCTTAAAAAAAAAAATTTCTTAGTTAGGGCAGCAATTCAAAATCAACATGCTGAAAACTGAATTTATTATCTTACCTCTAAAACCTCTTCCTTCTAATGTGCTCCCAATCTTATTAAGAGTATCCCTTTCTTCTTGTTCACCCAAGCCATGAATGCCAACAATATTTCCAATTCCTATCTTCGCTCCCTTCATCACTCCACATCCAATTAATCAAGTCCCATCAAGGGTATTCCAACAGGCACTCATCCTCCACTCTTCATTTCTTAAGGACCTTACCAATTCTTATTTAGACCACGGCAAAAACCTCTAAATTATCCCCTTCCAATACTATACCTGACTGTAATCTGCATCAACTGCCAGAATGATATTCCTACAATAAATTTCTATTTGTATTACTTCCTTGCTCCAAAAGGCTGGATGAGTCTTCATTCTCAAAATTCAACCTGTTCTCTCCACACTATGAGAGACTCGTACACTTACACTCCAGTCATACTAAAGTGCCATGACTACTGCTATTCCCCTATCTCATACATTCATGCATCTAAGCCCTTCCTCAACCCATCTCTCAAATTCAAACGCCCTTTCATCAACTTTATGCTAGCTTACAATGCCACCTCCCCTGTGAAACTGGCTCTAGATTTCCAATAGGAATCAATCATTTCCTGTACTTCATTGTAACACTTTCCACATATCTATCTCTTTATTGTGTTGTTTCCCACATTATAAATTCTGAGAGAATAGATGCTGTGTCGTTATGTATTTTATTAACCCTCACAAGCACCGAGAAAAGTGCCTTAAGCACTTTAAGACAGGATCTTAAAAACTGAAGAGCAAAACTGAACATACCTGCTGGCAGCTCTCTAAATCGTAGATATTCCATAGACCGTGTAGTCACAAGTGGTTTTTGAGGATAATACAGTACATGGGCCAATGTATCCATACGAACATGGAAGTTGGTGATATAAACTCCCATAGCCTGCTTACCCATAGCAGACTGGTATGTGTTTCTAGGGGACTAAAGTAGAAATGAAAAGCAGAATCAATGAAAATTTAACTACTTCTAAAGGAACAAACTTCAGGGTACTACGTAAATAGGAATATGGCTGGAAAAGGTTATGCTTTTTTCTGAAAGGTAAGTGATAACCATTTGGAATAATCAACTCTGGCTCCTAACAGTGGAACAAAAAATAAGTATATTTAATGCAGATTTCATAGGAGTTCATAGTCCCTTCATCAGCATGCTTTTCTTTAGGAAAAACTACAGATCAATTTAGTTTTTATCTACTTCCCCCAATTCCTCACAAACCAGAAGTTAAAAACTGCTACCAACCTGGTTATGATCAGGAAAGGGAATAATAGATGCACAGACACCAAGAATCATTGACGGATGAATCTCGCAGTGTGTGTATGTGGAACAATAAGCTACTTCTTTCTCCTGTAAATCATCTGGAGTCATTGCGAGCATCACTGTTTCTTCTTCCAGAGTATCAATATATTCTACTACCCCACTGGCCACAAGATCCTGCCAACTAAAAAAGAAGAATTCACTTTATTTCCTTATTTACTGAAGTATTTTAACTCAGCTTACTACTTAACAAAGAGTATTCCTATCTCCACATGTACAGATACAGAAAGAGTTCCAAAATAGATATATTATTATTAATAGCGGGAAAAAATGCAAATTACTAAACAATACACATGACGTGTGGTCCTATAAATATTACTATTAGTTTGTCTTGCTTTCTCCTAGAGGGAACTATTTGGGGGTGCCTGGCTGGCTCTGTCATTGGACCATATGACTCTTATCTTGGGATTTTGAGTTCAAGCTCCACACTAGTGTAGAGATTAAGTAAAATCTTTTTAAATAAATAAATAAAGGGAATTATTTGTGAATATATGGGTATGGGTTACTTTTTAAGAGGAAAATATGAATTGGGGGCTTTTATGTATTTTTCATTATATGTTGTTTGAAATTTTTTTACAATAAAACATACATTCAAATATTAAAAATAAGTTTTAAAACAGGTTCATCTTTTTATTAAGTTTTTTACTTACTATTATCCATGTTACATACACAAAATTTATATTATATGTTATTTCTTATTATTAGACTTTAACAGGTCACAAAGACTTTTATTCTTAAACAAAACCTTACAAGTCCCTTACTTGATGACAAAAATCAAGAAAAACAAATGTGACTGCTAATAGTTTCTTTTTGGGGGCAATAAAAATGTTCTGGAATTAGGTAGTGGTGACAGATGCACAATCTTGTGAATATACTAAAAACCACCGAACTGTAATACTTTAAAATGGTTAATTTTATGGCATGTGAATTACATCTCAATTTTTTTCTCACTGCATGTTCTTACCTGTAGTTGTTATATTCTCTCTCTTTCAATTGATCAATATGTCTCTTCTTCAGAAGTAGCTTTTGTTTTTCTACAATCAGAAGTGGCCTACAAATACGACCTGCATCTGTATAGATCCGAATCTCCCTCTCCCGAATATCTCTAATCATAGAAACCTATAAGTAAAAAGACAAAACAGTCTCATGAATTTATTTTCTCTGTATCATTACGACTTAGCTAAAAATACAATAAAATTCCTAATAAATTTCTAGAGCAAACAATTATCAAATAAAATGGACAAATCTTTCTTAGTTTATCACTGTTCAATATACTAAAAACCTAGGTATAATTTAAAAATTTTTAAAGAACAAATATTTAACCTTGATAATTATAAAGCTGAATAATATCTGGCAATGTCATGCAAGATAAAGTAAAATGAAGAAAATATATTTTTGGCATCACAAACACTAGTATTTAACACCTTATTTTGCTTCTTTGATAATAACAGAGACTTCACTTTGCAACCTTTCAGTAACCAACCCTATATCACTTTGCATTGATCATACTTTCTCAGTAATAAGCCCAACTTCTGACACTTACCTATCAAACAAATGGATTATAGTCTATCTGTCCAATACGGCAGTCACTAGCTACATGTCACTATTAAGCACTTGAAATGTGGCCATTCATTCTGAACTGAGACAGGCTGCACCATACAACATGTACAAACTACAAAATGGATTTCAAAGGCAATACCACATAAAGCAGAAACAGACCCATAAATACAGAGAACAAACTGGTGGTTGCCAGAGGTGAGGGAGCTGGGGGGATGGGCAGGAAAGGGTAAAGGGGAGGTACAGGCTTCCAGTTATGGAATGAATAAGTCACGGGGATAAATGGTACAGTGCAGGGAATATAGTCAATGGCATTATAATAGCGGTTATGGGGACAGATGGTAGCTACATTTGTGGTGAGCACAGCATAATGTATAGAGTTGTCACATCACTATTGTACACCTGAAACTAATGTAATACTGAGTGTCAACTATAATAATAATAAAAAAAAAGTACCGCACAAAAATAAAGAATGTAAAATTTCTCATAAATAATCCTTCATACTGATTAGATGTTGAAATTGTAATATTTTGGATATATCGGGTCAAATAAGATATATCATTAAGGGGCGCCTGGGTGGCTCAGTCGTTAAGTGTCTGCCTTCGGCTCAGGTCATGATCCCAGGGTCCTGGGATCGAGCCCCACATCGGGCTCCCTGCTCGGCGGGAAGCCTGCTTCTCCCTCTCCCGCTCCCCCTGCTTGTGTTCCCTCTCTCGCTGTCTCTCTCTGTCAATTAAATAAATAAAATCTTTAAAAAAAAAAAAAACAACTACCATTTAAAAAAAAAAAAAGATATATCATTAAAATTACTTTCATGGGGGCACCTGGGTAGCTCAGTTGGTTAAGCAACTACCTTCGGCTCAGGTCATGATCCTGGAGTCCTAGGATCAAGTCCCGCATTGGGCTCCCTGCTCAGCAGGGAGTCTACTTCTCCCTCTGACCCTCCTCCCTCTCATGCTCTCTATCATTCTCTCTCTCTCTCAATAAATAAATAAAAATCTTAAAAATAAATAAAATAAGGGCGCCTGGGTGGCTCAGTTGGTTAGGCGACTGCCTTCGGCTCAGGTCATGATCCTGGAGTCCCGGGATCGAGTCCCGCATCAGGCTCCCTGCTCAGCGGGGAGTCTGCTTCTCCCTCTGACCCTCTTCCCTCTCGTGCTCTCTATCTCTCATTCTCTCTCTCTCAAATAAATAAATAAAATCTTTAAATAAATAAATAAATAAATAAATAAATAAAATTACTTTCATGTTTCTAATTTTTTTAACAAGGCTACTAGAAAAATTTAAATTACATATGTAGCTCACGTGATATTTCTACTGAGCAGAACTAGAAAATATATTCCCAGAAAATATAAAAATATATTTTGGGCAGGGGCATCTGGCTGGCTCAGTCTGAAGAACATGCAGCTCTTGATCTTGGGGTCATGAGTTCAAGCCCCATGTGGGGTATACAGCTTACTTAAAAAAAAGGGGGGGAATTTACAATAAAAAACATAATAATTACTAAAAGCACTGTAGAATTTGAAGTACCTATTTACAAAGAAATAAGTCAAAAAGGAAATAAGAATTTCCAATGAATTATCTAGATTAATATATAATCTTGGAAGTCAACTAGAGAAATGAATTGACAATGAGTTAGAAAATGGAAAAATAGATTGGTACTTCTCCAACAAAAGTACTTTAAGAGAGTAAAATCACATCTTGATACTTTTTTTTTTTTAAAGATTTTATTTATTTATTTGAGAGAGAGAGAGAGAATGAGAGATAGAAAGCACGAGAGGGAAGAGGGTCAGAGGGAGAAGCAGACTCCCCGCTGAGCAGGGAGCCCGATGTGGGACTCGATCCCGGGACTCCAGGATCATGACCTGAGCCGAAGGCAGTCGCTTAACCAACTGAGCCACCCAGGCGCCCACATCTTGATACTTTTATTAAAGATTAAAGATTGGGTTTAAGAAAGGAAAAGATTTAGGTTACTGGGTTTAAAAACAAGAGTAAATCATAAAAGCTTGATCAGAAACATCAAGGTCTCCAAAATTACAAAGTCGAAAGCCATTATACAGAAAACGTTCTATACCTTCAGCCCATTTCCTGCCCTTAAAAAACAATCTGAGGAGAAACACTATGTCTTTAAGCAGAAACACCATCAGTGGTACTATCCATTCCTAGAAAAGACATTGCTTTCAAATGCATTGCCTTGAATCCTTAGAGAATTCCTAATAAAATACAGTTTCATTGTCTTAACAGGACGACATAAATTGTGGGCTGTGTCTCCTCAAAGCCCCAAAGGAAACATGTATACTTTAATAGGTCCAGAGAGGACTACTGACAGAACAGCCTAACAGGTCCAACAGAAGGCTAAAGTCAGAAATGGGTAAAATGAGGACCTCTGGTAGAAAATTTGAAGGGAAAGAAAAAAGTGCCAGACTCCTTCAGGAAAAATACACAATTCTCCCACTTACTTAGAGCTTTCCAAAATCACTAACGGGATATTAAAGTGCCTAGTCCAAGGACACAGGGTTAGTTTCTATATTTAATAAACAATGTCTACTATATGTCAGGTACCATGCTTACAGCTGAAAATACAAAGTCATATTGATACATGTTCACTACCCCTCTGGGGAGTTAATGGTGTAGTGAGTAAGGAAGGCAAATAAGTCAATAGGTACTATCTGGGACAAGTATTCTGTCAAAAACATTTAAGTAAAATATACACTATATACAGTCATAGAGATTTAAATCAGGGAGTCAAAGGCCAAACCTACTCTCACTTGCCATATATTTTTGTAAATAAATAGTTTTATTGGTTTATACACTGCTGCTTTTCACTACAACAGCAGAGGTGAATACACAACAGAGAGTATATGTAAACAAAGCCTAATTCAGTATCTGGCCCTTTCCAGAAAATCTTTGCCAAGTTGTGATCTAATTAAACTGGCAGGAGGGGGTTGTTCAGATAAGGTATCCTGAAGGAGACGAGAGTTAAGAGAAGTTTTGCAGGGGCGCCTGGGTGGCTCAGTCAGTTAAGCGTCGACCTTCGGCTCAGGTCAGGAGCCCAGAGTTCTGGGATCGAGCCCCACATCGGGCTCTCTGCTCAGCGGGAAGCCTGCTTCTCCCTCTCCCACTCCCCGTGCTTGTGTTCCCTCTCTGTCTCTGTCAAATAAATCAATAAAATCTTTAAAAAAAAAAAAAAAAAAGAGAAGTTTTGCAGAATAAGTGAGATTTACCTGAAAAAAAGGTAGTAAGAATCCTTTTCCCTATTGCTCATTTTTGAGGAGGAATGGGGCACAAGAAGCACAAACATTCCAGGTTAAGGGAATGGGACCATGGAAAGATAGAGAGGCCTAAAACAGCATGAAGAATTTAATTTTACCCTAGAAAACACAAAAAAGCTGAAGAAGGCTCTTAGCAGAAAAACATGGTATTACCAAAATTCTCAATCATAAAAAATACAGCCAATTTTGGTTCTTAGACTTTCTCTTAGACCTAGACCTGCCTGCTCTCAAATGAAGCATGCTGTTGCTGCCTTCAAGCTGTTAACACTCCTGGTTCAAAACCCAGAGTCTGCCTGCTAGAGGAAAGCCTGGAGCAACCAAACTCTTCCCTGCTCAGCTACGTAGAAAAGACATCAGCTACTGGCTTAAGTGTGTTACCGTTTCTCTCCAAACACCCACTTTCACCTGGACACCTAGACAGAACCCACAGTATAGATTTAAGGGAATCAAAAAACCAAGCCATATCCCTTAATACACTACACTAAAAGCAAAAGTCCTATTTGGGGTAGCAATAAAGCTCATATAATATATATTAAAGTTTTAAAAAAAAAAAAACTACCCTAATCCCAAAGCACTTCAATATCCACCTAAGTATAAAAATCTTTATGGAGGTGTATCACATTTTAAGAATGAATCTCTGGGTGCCTGGGTGGCTCAGTTAGTTGAGCATCCAACTCTTGATTTCAGCTCAGGTCATGATCCCAAAGTCCTAGGACTGAGCCCCGAGACAGGCTCCCTGCTCAGCGGGGAGTCTGCTTCTCCCTCTCCCTCTACCCTTCCACCCCACTTGAGCGCTCTCTCAAATAAATAAAATCTTAAAAAAAAAAAAAAAAAAAAAA
>NW_027397066.1:44992433-44998109 GCF_003265705.2 Callorhinus ursinus | reverse complement strand
AAAAAAAAAAAAAAAAAAAAAAGAGGGGCACCTGGGTGGCTCAGTCATTAAGGATCTGCCTTCAGCTCAAGTCATGATCCCAGAGTCCTGGGATCAAGCCCAGCATTGGGCTCCCTGCTCAGCAAGGAGCCTGCTTCTCCCTCTCCTACTCCCCCTACTTGTGTTCCCTCTCTCACTTTGTTTCTGTCAAATACATTTTAAAAAACTTAAAAAAAAAAAAAAAAATCTCTAGATTCAGACAAAAGGAAAAATCAGAGATTATTCTCTTTTCAAAAGCATTACTGTCAGCTTTACAAGAAGATCCTCAAAAGAATTCCTTTTACTTTAAAATATGAGTTCTAAAATATAATTTAAATTACATGTCAAATTTTTAGAAGCATATATCTAAAGCATTAAAGCAAGCAATACCTTATAATTAAATTTAGCTCAAAACATCAACTAGACTTTTGACAATGTAGTCTAGAAGGAAAAGCAGTTAAAGATGCCAATGCAAAGAAAATTGTCACTAGTCTTATGCCTTGTTTAGCAATCCCATAGGATCATGCACTCTTAATTAAGACTCACTTCAGACACAATGATGTCCATCTGACGCCGCAGTTTCCTTAGGGTGTTCATAAGTTGTTCAGGATCTTTATGTATTCCAACCCAGCAGCCATTAACAAAAATCTTGGTTGCACTAAAATATGAAACCAAAAGCATTTTGCAGTTAGTAACTCTATATTAAGCAACAACCAAAGCTTAACAATAGTTTCAAAAAAGAAATCACATTTGGGCGCCTGGCTGGCTCAGTTGGTTAAGCATCTGCCTTAAGTTCAGGTCATGATCCCAGGGTCCTGGGATTGAGCCCCACATCAGGCTCCCTGCTCTGCAGGGAGCCTACTTCTCCCTCTCCGTCTACTGCTTCCCCTGCTCATGCTCTCTCAATTAAATAAAATCTTAAAAAAGAAAAAAGGAACGGAAAGGAAGAAAGAAAGAAATCACATCTATACACACTCAGCAATAGCTGCAGGAGAAATTTCTTCTAAATTTTCCATACTCCACTCTTCTAAAAATTCCAGAATTGGAGAAGGTTGAGATCCAACCGAAATATAAGCCATCAGGGCTAAATTCTTCACAAGTCCTACAGCATGGCCCTACGAATAAACAAAAAATAAATCACACTGATTTAACATGCCTATCAAAATTCTTTTCCATAAACATTTTTCATTCAATTTGATTTCAGGATTTACTCTCACTTTCTGAAAACAAAATCATAAATAAACATTAGTTCCAAAACCACATAGCATAATTACTTACTCCTACAAGTAATTACATACCCTACATAATTATTGGTAGACTTTTTGTCCTGAATGTAAATTCTAATGTATTACCTCTGGAGTCTCAGCAGGGCACACCATTCCCCACAATGTATTATGCAACTGTCTTGGTTTTGCTAGCTTGCCATCTCTACCAATAGGTGAATTTAAACGACGTAGGTGAGAAAGAGTAGATGCAAAAGTCAGGCGGTTTAACACCTAGAAAACAATAGCAAATCTTTGAAGTTTGGGCATTTCTGTTACTCATATTATCACATTTTTGGCAAATACTCGAATGAGGCAAAGTCACATTTTTACCTATAATCAACTGTCAAACTTTCCCTATCCCTCTTTTCTCCACCCTTTCCCTGAATAGTATCATTCACCCCGTAACTTTAGTGCCCCTAACAGCAGGGATGGCAAATATGTGAACAGTTCTAACATCCCACGTAAATACTTTGTTTATAATCACCTCCAACCACTAGGATGTTAGTTCCGTAGGAGCTGACACCCCAAACCCCCACATTGTTCACAAGTCAACACTGTACTGTACTTTTCATCAAAGGAAGGGAATACCCATTTATTCTCTGGGTCAGCATCTAACATGGAGCTCTAGAAACATAAATATTTCACTAACATGGACCGTCTTACCTCCCAAGCAGCTACACTACTTAACTATCTTAATGCAAGCCGAAACCTTAATCTCTCTTAAGTAGTGCTAACAGCTAATTTAAGAAAAATTCCATTTTTGTAATTCAAAATCCCCCAGTGCTACTATACCTGAGAGAAAAAAAAAAAGCAAAATAATTTATATTAAATGAAAGAAAGGATCTATTAGTCGCACAACATATTCCTATCAAACCTGTGGTCATAGTCAATGTCCTACCTGAGATACTCCAGCTCTGGCTTGATGAGCTTTCTTTTGGTCACCCCAGTTTCCCGTAGCTAAAGAATATTTTAGGCCATCAGATATAATCCTTGTTTTAATTGCCAATTCCAAGTTAAAATCCTTTCCTCGATCAATAAACTTCTGTGCATAGATCCGCACTTCTTTAAGCAAATTCTTAAACATACTGCCAAATAAAATTGGTATCATTTTAAATATGTAAAGGTCAACAACATGCATTCTCAATATGGACAATACTGCCCACAATGGGAAGGAAAGTAGTTGGAGGAAGGGAAGTATTATTACTCTTTTTATGTAAAAAGCACTGATATACTTACAGAACAAACATATATGAGGGGAGCAACTAGGGGAAAAAAATGTCAAAAGAGGCTCCTTAGTGGGGTGAAAACAAAAGGCTGAAAAACACTAATCTACAACACACTAAGTAACAGAATATGTAGGGGTGGCTGGGTGGCTCAGGGTTAAGAGTCTCTGCCTTCAACTCATGTCATGATCTCAGGGTCCTGGGATCAAGCCCCACATCGGGCTACCTGCTCAGTGGGGAATCTGCTTCTCCCTCTCTCTCTGCCCTTCCTCCCCCCAACCCCGTGCTCGTGAATTCTCTCTCTACCCACGCCAAATAAATGTTTTACCAAAAAAAACAGTATGTAGAAACATTGCTATAATCTTTATTAAACTGTCTACATATTTTGTTTTTAAAAATAACTTTTCTGATTATAAAAGTGTTATTTGTTCATTATAGGAAATATGGAAAATAAAGACATATGAAGAAAATAAAACTCACATTACACCAATACTGTTAATATTCTGATAGATTTCCCTCCAGTTTTTGTGTTTTTATAAAACGCAAAAGCAGGGGGCGCCTGGGTGGCTCAGTTGTTAAGATTCTGCCTTTCGCTCAGGTCATGATCCCAGGGTCCTGGGATCGAGCCCCGCATCAGGCTCCCTGCTCTGCAGAAAGCCTGCTTCTCCCTCTCCCACTCCCCCTGCTTGTTTTTCCTCTCTCGCTGTGTCTCTCTCTGTCAAATAAATAAATAAAATCTTCAAAAAAAAAAAACAAAAACGCAAAAGCAGAACTAAAAATTTCAGTATCATCAGTACTTAGAAAATCAAGACAAATGCCTTATAAAGCTACCAGAGGAATAAAGAAAATGTAAGTAATAAACTGTCCTCACAAACTTGAAATTCTCAGACATGAAGCAGAACAAAATCTGGACAAGTGGCAAAAAGAATGTAGCTAACTTCATATGTACCCAATATGGATACCAAGATAGTTTAGTACCTCCATTAGTGCAATGATCAATCTAAAGTGCAATCTCTCTACTTTTAACAATATCATTCTATCATTCCTTACCCTCTAAATAAGAATGCAAGCAGTGGCCCAGCAAGATCCAATCTTTTGTTCCCATAGTGATCCCTGTCATCTAATTCTCTTCGACCCAAGGCTGCTAGAAGCAACCTATGAACCATGTACCTTTAAAATAAAAAAAAAAGGAAGTGAAAAACAAAACATACGGCTTTGGGCTTTTTAAAAAAACTCGTATGTTAAAAACACATTTCTAACATTTTTAACTTTAAAAACTGTATCTCAACGGTATCTTGGCAAAAATCTTAAAACAGTATTTAACATACCCCAAGAAATAAGCTTTTTTGGTCTCACAAAAATCACTGACACCAACATGAGGGAGCATTTCTTTTTGTAAGACTTCTTTTGCATACTTAATTCTTTTCTCTTTAGTGACACCAGGCTTTGCCCCTCTTGAGCCAATGAAATTTAGTGCAACATTCTGTTCCTGGATGACAAAAGCTTCATCGAGAGAAGGTTTCACCTATCAGATAATTCAAATGAAAGTTATTTTCAAATTCACATTTTCACCCTAAAATAAGTCAAGTGTAACTTTAATTTATAACATGTTAAATATCCCTATGTACCTAACAGAAAATGCAAATTTTTTTTTTAAACCAAAGAACCACAAAATCCTAGAACTTAAATACACTTTAAGATCTAGAGATCTCTGACAAAATCCACTCATCAATACAGGCAATTATACTTCGTAAAAAAAATACAAGTAATTCTATTATAAAAAAAAGTAGTGGTTTTTGGTTTTTACATTTTAACGAACAATGGCAAAACAAAAATTCCTTTGTTTTTAGAGGGAACTTCTACGAAGTAACTGGTCTACCCTCTCAAAAAACTTCAATGTTATGAAATACTGAGGAAAAAGGCAACAAAAGATTTAAAGAGTGTGAAGAGACATAAAAATGACATGCAATACACAATCCTGGAATGGATTCTGAACCAGGAAAAAAGTGCCATTAAGGACATTATCAAGACAACTGGCAAAAACCTAAAGAGCTATGGCTTAATAGTTTTGAAGGTAAGTGAAAGGTTCTGATTTTGCTAACTGTATTATGAATATGTAATGAATGTCTTGGTTCTTAGGAAATACACACTGAAGTATTTAGGAGTAAAAGGCACAATGCCTAAAACTTACTCTCAAATGGTCTAGAAAAAAATAATATGTGTATACAGAGAGAGAATGCTAAATCAAACGTAGCACAGGTAACAACTAGTGAATCTGGGTGAAGAGTATATGAGTTCTTTGCCAACTTTTCTTTAAGTTTGAAATTACCTCAAAATAAAAAGAAGGTTCAACTATTCATTTTCCTTTTTTACTAAATTGCACCAGACCAGTATGCTTTTACGATTTTCCTTACTATGGTTTCTTCTTGCTACTGTCAGTGAACTCTGGCTGCCTCTAGTTTTTGTCTATTTAGGCTTTCACTGCACAGTAAATGGCATAGGATTTGTGACAGCTAAATTACTCTTCAGAGCATCTTTCTACTATGTTTTAAGATTAGTAACAGTAACTTTAAACCTCTTGTAAAACATTACAAATACATTTTGCTTTCACATTACCATTTCCATCATCTCTGGATCTTCAAAATCATAAATAATATGCTCTAAAATATCTCTGTCAGACACAAAACCTAATGCTCTGAACACAATAATGATGGGAACTTCCTGCTTGATATATGGTAGGGTTGCCACAATGCGTTGACCAATAGCACTCTTTTTTGCACCCTAGAAAAATAAAACATTAGAATATCAATACAAAGAGATCAGAGCCACATACAAACATGAGAATCATTTCATATACATGTTCATTGTATGTACTTCAAGGGAAATATACCTCCATACTTTTAAGGAACATCCTATGGCTGCTTTTCAAAACCACTGTAACAGGTTTACTAATTTTATGAACAGGCTGATCATTTAGGCATGAGAGAACTTCCATCCTCTACTATCTGCCTGCCAAGACTCTATTAGAATTACCCAATACTGTATTTCGAAATGACATCTGGCTACAGAAGAATATGAACACTGATCCCACACCCTCTCCCCTGGCCAAAAAACTCCCACAAAACACACACACACACACACACACACACACACACACACACACACACACA
>NW_027397066.1:44976276-44992423 GCF_003265705.2 Callorhinus ursinus | reverse complement strand
ACACACACACACACACACACACACACACACACACACACACACACACACAAAACAAGCCACACAAACTCTCTGGAAGACAGACATGAGGGGTTAAAAAATATATATATATATGGACAAATATGGGAAAAAAGCTAAGCAACGAATGAAAAAAAGCTAAGCAACGAATGAAAAACAAATACAAACTCAGAGCTGGTCAGTAAGATATCTCTCGTTTGAATAATATTTCAAAATTAACAAACAGCCTCTTTCACACAAGTTTATTTTTTCCAATTTCTCTTTAATTATACACACATATTTAATTGTACACACATAAATAAGTTACTAACCTAGACTTTCATACAAACTTGTTTGTATGAAAAGCTTCTCCGTTTTAATTATACTTCTATAATATTAAGCTCTATCTTCTCTTGGCCTCATAACCCTACATTATCATAGTCCCTCTAATAACAACTTCTGTCATCTCTCTCCTCCTATTCAGGCCTCGGTCCCTAGACACCTTATTCCATCTTACGGGTTCTCAGTTAACCACTCTTCATAAATGATATCCAAACCTTCATCTTGTTCTTTTTCCTGTACCCTCTGCCCTCATTAACTCCAAATGCCATTTGGTTGTTTCTATTTAGAGGTCCATTATTCCAGTCTATTATTTGTTTCATCATAGATCTTTTTCAGAATAAGCAAAACATAAGAAAATAATGCACACAACATGTACTCCCACAAAATCTCGTCTAAAAAATGAACTCACTACATTCTAAAAATCAATTCTTAGAAGTTTTCTATTTTATCCAGAACTTGAGAACAGAAGCCACAGAATCTTAATTGATTCATATATCAAACTTACCCCTAAATCCAGATTTTTTTAAGATTTGATTTTTAAATAATCTCTACACCCAACGTGGGACTCAAACCTACAACCCTGAGATCAAGAGTTGTAGGCTAAGGCGCCTGGGTAGCTCAGTTGGTTAAGCGACTGCCTTCGGCTCAGGTCATGATCCTGGAGTCCCGGGATCGAGTCCCACATCAGGCTCCCTGCTCAGCCGAGAGTCTGCTTCTCCCTCTGACCCTCTTCCTCTCGTGCTCTCTGTCTCTCATTCTCTTTCTCAAATAAAATCTTTAAAAAAAAAAAAGAGTTGTATGCTCTACCGACTGAACCAGTCAGGTGCACCAGATGATTTTCCTTTCTCTGCCTCTAATTCATTCATTTTGCCCATAGCTGCCACGATAATTTAATATACTGTTTTCATTTCTTTGCGCTCATGATCTAGGCCAATGCTTCTCAACAAAGAATGTACATCAATAACACCTGAGATCTTTTCCAAACACTTGTAATTGGGCCCCATTCTACCTCTATTTACAAGTAAAAACCATTTTAATTCTTTAAAACACCTATTCTAGGGCGCCTGGGTGGCTCGGTTGGTTGGGCGACTGCCTTTGGCTCAGGTCATGGTCCTGGAGTTCCGGGATCAAGTCCCGCATCGGGCTCCCTGCTCAGCGGGGAGTCTGCTTCTCCCTCTGACCCTCCCCCCTCTCATGTGCTCTCTCTCATTCTCTCTCTCAAATAAAATAAATAAAATCTTTAAAAAAAATAAAACACCTATTCTACATATGTGTTTAACTTCAAGTAGTTAAAATGCTCTAATCTTCAAGTTTTTCATTTTTATAAGACTTAAAAAGGTGGTATTAGGCTCTACAAAACTGTTTGCAAGGCACAAGAGTAGAAACCTAAATGTCCATCAAAAGGGAAAAGGTTAAATAAATTATGCTACATCTACATATGGAATATAACAGCTCCAAAATAATGATCAAGTGCTCATCTAAACATGTTTTTAAAGGATACCAGCAAAGTTCAAACTGTGTATCACATGCTCCCATTTGTATTTTTTGCATTAAGATTATTTCTGGGGGCACCTGGGTGGCTCAGTCGTTAAGCGTCTGCCTTCGGCTCAGGTCATGATCCTAGGGTCCTGGGATCGAGCCCCGCATGGGGCTCCCTGCTCAGCAGGAAGCCTGCTTCTCCCTCTCCCACTCCCCCTGCTTGTGTTCCCTCTCTCGCTGTGTCTTACTCTGTCAAATAAATAAAATCTTTTAAAAAAAAAAAAAAGATTATTTCTGAACTGATTCATGAGAAATTATCTAAAGCAGCTGCCTCTGGGGAAAGGAAGGGCCAAAGGAAGACTACTTTTGATAGTATACTCTTTTTTTCTACTTTTGAACTATTTTAATGTGCATGTATGACTTATTCAAAACAAAATAAAAACCGTACCTGAAATTAAATAGAGGCAATTACAACTACTTTAGAAGATAGTTGTAAACATAAAATCAAGCAATCTGAGTAACAAAACTGGCACACAGCAAATATTCAAGAAAGGCGACCCTATTTTTTTTTTATAAAGATTTTATTTATTGGGGCACCTGGGTGGCTCAGTTGGTTAAGCGTCTCCCTTCTGTTCAGGTCATGATCCCAAGGTTCTGGGATCGAGCCCCATGTCCAGCTCCCTGCTCAGTGGGGAGCCTGCTTCTCTCTCTCCCTCTGCAGCTCCCCCTGCTTGTGCTCTCCCTGTCAAATAAATAAAACCTTTAAAAAAAAAAAAGACTTCATTTATTTATCTATTTGAGAGAGAGAGCATGCTACAGTAGTGTGGGGAGGGGCAGTGGGAGAGGGGAAGGAAATCAGTAGACTCCGCATTGAGCACAGAGACCACAATGAGCAGGGAGCCCAACACGGGGCTCAATCTCACAACCCTGAGATCATGACCTGAGCCAAAATCAAGAGTAGGACGCTCAACCAAATGAGCCATCCCGGCACCCCAAGGCCACGTATTATTATTACAAGTAACATACCTATGGTAGGCAGCTTCTAAGATGGTGCTCAAGGACTCCCACCTACTATTATTATTACCTTGTGCAATTCCCTCTCCTTGAGAATGGGATGAACATACCGGCTTACATTTAACAAAGAGAATATGGTAAAAATGATAGGACGTTGCTCTAAGATTAAGTTATAAAAGACTGTGATTTCCATCTTGCTTGTTCTCTCAATGGCTCTTATCAATTACTCTCCCTGATGAAGCAAGCTGCCATGTTGTCAGCAGCTACATGGAGGAGAACCACATGGCCAAGAACTGAGGGTTCCAGCAAACAGCAAAGAACTGAGTCTCTCAGTTCAACAGCCCACAGAGAACTGAATCCTGCAGACAACCACGTGAAATGAGCCTAAAGATGAATGCAGGTCATGCAAACACCTTGACTGCAGCCTTGTAAGAGATGCTCAGCCAGAGGACCCAATGAAACCGCACCCCCATTCTGGATTCACAGAAACTGTGAGATGATAAATGTTGCTACTGGAGTAATTTGCTACTAGCAATAATTAAATAATACAACACCTACGTATAACACTGACAATATACTCCAGAAAAACGTTTTTGACTAAGAATGCAGTCTGATAAATTTATATAAGACTAAACAAAAAGAAATAAATCCAAACAATATTATCATATTCCAGTCCATACCTGTCCCCCTCTTGCCAGCATGCTAACCCAAATAGTACTGGTGGGTCGTGAAGAATTCTCCAGACATGATCTACACTCTCCCGTGTAGGCATATTTAGAATCCTTTTTGGCAAACACATAGACTGTGTTTGTTGCCATTTTCTCTTGAGCAATCAGAACCTATATGGACAACAAAAAAAGTTATGCCATAAAACCCACAGGTCTTTGAAGTAGAAAGAAGAGTAAAATCTGCATCTTAATTTAATCTGATCACATGGGCTCACTCAAACATCAATTCTTGAACTTTACAAACTCCATTTTACATAAACGCTTCACACAAACACATAAGCTCAAACACCACCAAACTTCTAATGTTTATCATATATAGCTAAATAAAATTCTGGTTTACATAAGTTTAGCTGTCACCCCCTAAATAATTCAATTACCACTTCCAGGTTATTCTGTATCCAAATTTACTTAATTTGAACTTTCATAACTTAAATCTTAATTACAATATTGTAATTTTCTTTAAATAATCCTTATACCTTTTCTGATCCATTAATAATGAAATATCCACCAGGATCCAAGGGGCATTCATTTAATTCACAAAGATCACGATCTGTTAAGCCATTCAACAGGCAATAAGTTGAACGCAACATAATTGGAATTTTTCCTATAAAAGTTTTCTGATGCTGAGTTTGAAGTTGTTCTTCACCTTCCTTAATGACTGTTTTTGTTATATCAACATAAAGTGGAGCAGAATACCTTTAGAAACAAAAGTAAGATCATTAATAATAGTAACGTATTTGCTAAACTCTCAACTGAACTGGTCAAAATTACATTTTCTGAACTGTATTTCAATATCAATTGTTGGAAAAATTCTTACGTGAGATTTCTTAATCTAGCCTCATTTGGCATCATTGGTGAAGGAGCACCATCTCTTTCCCAATGGGTAGGTTTGGAGAGGTAAATTTGTTCAAACTTCAGCAAATATCTTGGCTAAAAGGAAACCAAAAAACATGAAAAGGGTAACTTTTTTCCATAAAAGTTTTAATAATTCCATTTTAATCAACATTAACGTTTTGACTAGAAGCAGCTCGAGAAACTGCTGAAATTAATCCACTTTACTAATACAGGGACTCTCCAAAGCCAATATCCATATTCCATAGATGTCAAGTTGAATATTTAATTGCTTTCTTAAGGCAAAAGACAAAACAGTCTTAAAACACCCCAAGTAAAAAAAGACTATGCACATATCTCATATGCTGTGTCAAACAGTTAAAGGATTTATGTAAATAATCTATATAGTTTTATGTGCCCTCTCCTTGGTTAAGATAAGTAGAAAGTTACCAGAAAAGATAAATTCAGACAATTAGGACCATGCTCTAATTTATTCAACAGAACACCAAAGAAATTAACCTAGCTCTTCAATATACAAAAAAATCCTAATTAAAAAGGACTGAGAACTTCCAACTTCCAACCCTGACTATAGCTCAGCTCACTCCAAAAATAAATAAATAAATAAGTTTTCAATTAATATCTATTCGCTCCCCAAAACAAGATCCATGAGAACTTTCCAGAAATAAATGGATAGTAGGTTTCTCTCTAAACCAAATCTCAAAAAAGGGACAATGGGACTAAACAGACCACTAACCGTAATTAACACCCAAGATACCCAAACTGGAGTAGATAAATAGCAGAAAGAACTGGTGGTGATAATGAACCAAAGGGAAGCCATCCCTCTACTCCTTATTTCTACCATCATCCTAGTCTAGAACACTATTATCTTAAGCCTAGGCTATTCAAAGGTTTTTATCTGTCTCCAGCCTCTTCCCACTCCCAACTAAAAACCATTTCTAAAGTAACCCTCCTAAAATAATGCTTTATGCACATTCTTTGACAATCTTTCAACAATTCCTAATGACATCCACAGCCTGTGACAATTTCATTCTATCTTAACTTCCACTAACACCTATCAAAAACAGATCAAGCCAAAAATCATATACTGACTATTGTGGTCATTCCATCCCCAAGCCAAATAATACCAAGTATTTTCTTGCTGAACCCCCTAAGTATCTTTTCTCTACTAGAACAAGTCCTACCCTGCCCTTCATGGTCAGCTTAAGTCTCCCCCCATCTTTTCCACCAAGTTCTTTTCTTTTTTTAAAGATTTTATTTATTTGACAGAGACACAGCCAGAGAGAAAACACAAGCAGGGGGAGTGGGAGAGGGAGACGCAGGCTTCCTGTGGAGCAGGGAGCCTGATGCAGGGCTCGATCCCAGGACCCTGGGATCATGACCTGAGCCAAAGGCAGACGCTTAACGACTGAGCCACCCAGGCGCCCCTCCACCAAGTTCTGATACTACAGCTTCAGATCTCTTCCTCGATTGTACTTAATAGTAGTGGCACTTTGAGTCTGTTATATTATTATCTCTTTTGTTTTTTTTTTAAAGATTTTATTTATTCATTTGTGAGAGAGAAAGAAAGAGAACAAGCAGGGGGAGAGGCAGAGGGAGAGGGAGAAGCAGATTCCCTGCTGAGCAAGGAGCCCGATGCGGGACTCGATCCCAGGACTCTGGGATCATGACCTGAGCCGACCATCTGAGCCACCCAGGCGCCCTTATTATCTCTTTTGTTTTGCAAATACGAGGAAGAGAAAATGCCATTAAAAAAAAAAAAGCCCATTTTTCCAGCACAATGCCAGAAGAGCTGATTATTTTTGTTAAGAGCGAAAGTCTATGCAGCATCTCAAATCAGAATGAGAATAGATCAGCCCTTAGGAGATTAGCTACAGAAAAGGACTGAACTTACTAGAAATAAAAAAAAGGACTGAACTGGGGCTTTCCCTGACTCATTTTGTTTTTCAGTTTCTCCATCTCTCTTCTCAAAAACTAGGGACAGCTATTACTTTAAACTATATACTTCTTTACAATCACTCATGTAAAACCAGATTATAAAACTATACCCTTGCTATGATTTTAACAATGCTAAGAACATAGACATGTGTGAACAAAGACTGTAAGGAACTTAGAAAAACTAAAATAGCTGGTATGTTTGGGTGATTTTCTTTAATTATCTCTTATATTGTTATAATAATGTATTCCTTACAAAAGATAAGAAGGAGAAAAGTCCTTCAAATACATTTTCTTTCATGATTACTTATTGCGAAAGAAAAAAAGGGAGGCTTTCTGAAGCAATATGACTATTTGTGGCTTGCTTCTCCTACTAGTTCATCGTATTTCTAAGTTCCCTCTCTCCAACTACTAAAACCCTACTATCTGAATAAGGATTAGGGTTTTGGATTACTTGCAAAAATGCATCTCTTCATTAGTAAGAATAAATCAGAGGGGCGCCTGGGTGGCTCAGTTGGTTAAGCGACTGCCTTTGGCTGGGGTCATGATCCTGGAGTCCCGGATCGAGTCCCACATCAGGCTCCCTGCTCGGCGGGGAGTCTGCTTCTCTCTCTGACCCTCCCCCCCCTCATGCACACACACTCTCTCTCAAATAAAAAAATAAAATCTTTAAAAAAAATAAATAAATCAGGAACTGTAAGATAAAAGATGCTGTAAGTACCCTGCTAAAAACACCTACTTTTTTTTCTTTTACCTTTAGGCCAGGTGAGAAAAGGACTGACGTTTCAAATCAAAACTCTTCTTTCACATATGTTACTTTATTAGAATAACCATCTTACCGGTTCTTCAACTTCTCCGCTAGCATGCTGAGCTTCGGCTTGTAGGTCTATGGGTGGAGCATCTTCCACAATTCTTTGAACAGACATCTGAATAAACTCATCAAAAGAATCCAGCTGTTGTCTGACCAAGCCTTTCTCATCAAAATAGGAACTGGGAAAATATTGGAGTTTATAACCAGTTACAAGTCAGTGATTTTCTAGCATATTTCCTCATTTTCATTATAATTAAATCCAACAAATAATCAATTGTTAAATACCAACCACTATAAGCCCATCATTACAGAGATACTCTGAGTTATCCAAAAACAGGGTGAGACCAGGTTTCTTTGTAGAATTTGTTAAGTTTCAGGAAACAAGACTTATGGGTAAAATAATTAAAGCACAACAAAAAAACTATAAGGAAGCACTAATATAAATGTCCTTTATAAGTTTTATCCAACCTCTTTAAGTTTTATTTATTTATTTAAGTAATCTCTACAGCCCACATGGGGCTCAAACTCATGACCCCAAGATCAAGAGCTGCATACTCCTCTGACTGAGCCAGCCAGGCGCCCTTCATCCAACCCCTTTGAAACATTTCTTCAAACTAAAGAAAATGTGGATACTTGAGTGGCACAGTCAATTAAGTGTCTGACTCTTGGTTTCGGCTCGGGTTGTGATCTCAGCATGATGAGATTGAGCCCCAGGTGAGGGTCTGCAGTCAGCGAGGAGTCTGCTTAAAATTCTCTCTCCCGGGGCGCCTGGGTGGCTTAGTCATTAAGCGACTGCCTTCGGCTCAAGTCATGATCCCAGGGTCCTAGGATCGAGCCCCACATCGGGCTCCCTGCTCAGTGGGAAGCCTGCTTCTCCCTCTCCCACTCCCCCTGCTTGTGTTCCCTCTTTCGCTGTGTCTCTCTCTGTGAAATAAATAAAATCTTTAAAAAAAAAGAAATTCTCTCTCCCTCTGCCCCTCCCCACCATGCTTGCCGCACTCTCTAAAATAAATAAATCTTAAACTAAAGAAAACGTATAGTCAAAGATAAAAGAACTCTAATTTGAGTAACAGAGAAGATGATGATACCCATGACTAAAATATGGAAGGTATAAAAACTTCAATTTTAGGTTTAAGATTAGTTCTAATTTGTATATGTTAAAGGTGGGATGAGAGTAAGTCATTCAAGTGAAAATACTCATCAAATGATGATAAAAAATGAAGTATGGGTAAGAGATGGGAGTTACCAATAGATACAGAAATCATATAATGAAGCCCTAAAGAAGAATGAAGAATCTAAAAAAGAGACACACGGTTTACAAGGAACAGACTCTTGTTCACATGAGGGAAGGGAGAAGAATATATATTATAAAGGTACAAGAAGATGTAAGTACAAGAGCAATCTCACTCCTCACCACCATCCAGAAACAGTTGTATAGCTGGGCTTCAGTGAGACTGTAAGAGCTCTGAGATCTACCACAACCCTAAGGACTGGATTATCTCCTCAGTCCTCAGGAAATGTCCCATGAGCACACCCCCATGTCTCAATTCCTTCACCTTGTGACCCCTGCATCTTGTATCTATGACACTTTCTTAGCTTCTGCTCCCCAACTCCTTTACTCTCACATCAATTTTCTGAGGCAACATGCAAAGCCCAACTAATCACCAGTCTCCCATTTTGGCATCACCAGGTCACTTCACAGTTCACCAGCAGTTAACTGGCTGGCTTTGGGTCAAGATCTCACCCTGATTCAATCAATTGTGGACATCAATATTAGAAGTTAGGTCCTATGGCAGAGAACAGAGCACACAATCATCCTTGTATAAGGTACAGCCGGAAGAATGGATAGGGCAATTTCCTTCAGTAGAGACTGTGAGCTAACAGGAAAGAAATTTCTCACAACCATTTGAGTCCACCACTGATATGTAAGAAACACATGGAAAAAGGCACTGTCTGTAATTTAAGTAACAATGGTTTTTACAGACAATTAACAACGAAAAATCTTCAACAAAAAAAAATCTTCACAAAACTATGGATAAGTTTCATTCCCCCAGGAAGACTTCCCCAAATCATTAGAACACGGCTTCATTAGAATGCTATCCTTGGGGCGCCTGGTGGCTCAGTCAGTTAAGCATCCAACCCTTGATTTTAGCTCAAGTCATGATCTCAGTGTGTTGGGATGGAGTCCCATGTGGGGCTCCATGCTCAGCAAGGAGTCTGTTTCTCTCCTTCTCCCTCTGCCCTTCCCCCTGCTAACATGTGCAGGCACAAGCACGTGCTCTAATAAATAAATCTTTGGGGAAAAAAAGTTGTTCTTTACATACCTAAACTATATAAATATCTCATATTTATATCTATTTTGATTATTTTACCAGAAGTCATCTTACTGAAGTCCCTGATAATATTAAGTAACATCACAGTCACAATGCTTGGGAAAAAAAATCACTCTGATGTTAAAAAGTGAAAAAAAAAAACAAAGCATCATCTCACAATAGACAAAGCACCTATAGTCAATTAAAATATAAAAATCAAATATTTTGTTTTTCCAACCAGGGCCCGGCAGAATGGCTCCCGTGAAGGGTGGCGAGAAGAAGAAGGGTTGTTCTGCCATCAACGAGGTAGTGACGAGAGAATACACCAACATTCACAAACACATCCATGGAGTGGGTTTCAAGAAGTGTGCCCCTCAGGCACTCAAAGAGATCCGGAAATTTGCCATGAAGGAGATGGGAACTCCAGATGCGTGCACTGACACCAGGCTCAACAAAGCTGTCTGGGCCAAAGGAATAAGGAATGTTCCGTACTGTATCCATGTGCAGTTGTCCAGAAAACGTAATGAGGATGAAGATTCACCAAACAAGCTCTACACACTGGTTACCTATGTACCTGTCACCACTTTCAAAAATCTACAGTTAATGTGGATGAGAATTAATCACTGATTGTCAAATAAGGTATAAAACTGAAAAAAAAAATCAAATATTTTGTAATAAATGTTAAACAGGGTGACTATTCACAATAGTCTACCTTGAACAACCAATCACATATGTTGAAAACAGTTCTTTAAGATCAAAATATTCTTTCTCCCTGGATATTGTAGAATAAGGCATACCCACAGAATATCTACCTAGTTAATTTTTCCTGGTAAGATGCCCCTTGGTGTTTAATACTCAAAGATCATAGAAGATACAAATATCTTAATACGAAGTTTTTCCCCCCCCCAAGATTTTATTTATTTATTTGACAGAGAGAGACAGCAGAGAGAGGGAACACAAGCAGGGGAAGTGGGGGAGGGAGAAGCAGGCTTCCCGCGGAGCAGGGAGCCCGATGCGGGGCTCGATCCCAGGACTCTGGGATCATGACCTGAGCCAAAGGCAGACGCTTAACGACTGAGCCACCCAGGCACCCCTTAATACGAAGTTTTTATAGCCCATGTTTAGTAGTAAAAATATACATCTACATCTCAAAATCTCAATACATTTTTAATAAAACAAGGTTCAAGAAGGTTCAGTTATACTCCAAATATAACTGGTACAATGTTGGAAGCATATGTTCTTTGAAAAGGAAGAGACTGTCAACCAAGAGGACGTGCATCTTGGAGATGAAGGGGCTCAAAAAGACATCATTCCGTTACTATACAGACAGCAATTGTCAATTTGATAAGAGAGCAGAGTTGTAGCATTTTATATCCTAACACAGCAAGATGTTACTTCACTTAAAAAGTTACTTTCCTTACCTACATGTAAGGCTTCTGAGTTTTGTTACATTTTAATTACACTTAGAATTGGATGGGAATTTCGACTGAAATACAACCTAATGTAACTTTATCCATTTAAAATAATAAGAAAACCCAAAAATCAAATTAACACCAGTAATGGAAAAAAATGGGCATCATGTGCCTCCTGATAGACTGCAGAGAGAACATCACTGCTGCCAAAAGTAATCATTTGAATCTAATTATGAGGAAACATCAGAAAAACCCAAACTGAGGGGCACTCTAAAAAGCAACTGGCCTGTATTCTCCAAAAATGCCAAGGTCAAAAAAAAAAAAAAAGAGGAAAACTGAGGAACTGTTGTAAATTACAGGAGACAAAAAACTAAGTCATGAAAACTAAATGCAATATGTAATCCTAGGCTGGATCCAGGATGAGAAAAAAACGTACGTTGCTATGAACAACATTAGTGGGACAACTGGCAAAATTTGGGTAAGATCTGTAGATTAAATTATTGTATTAATATCAATTTTCTGATTTTGATGACTTATGATTATGTAAAAGAATATTCTTAGGTCTGCAACTTACTCTCAAATGTCTCAGGAAAAAAATATGCAGAGAAAGGGAAAAAAAGGGCAAAGAAAGTATGTAAGGTTAACATCTAGGGAACCTGAGTGAAATGTATATATGAATTCTTTGTGTAACTTTACTTAAGTCTGAAATACTTTAAAAGTTCAAGTTAAATATATAAATAGAGAAACCAGTTCTCATGTAGCATATTCATATAAACATCTAATTTTCAAGAACAGAATAAGCAAGAAATCCCTTTATAGGTTATTGTGCCTTTTAAGGCTTACTAAGTTTGATCTCAAAAGTTACCTGATTACAATCCAGCACGCTTCTTGCCACAAGTCTGGGGTGATTTCATCATCATCTTCATCATATTGCATGTCTGCAAAAACCAAAAATATTGTACCCGTGTGCAATAAAATGCTAGTAGCAAACATCTTGCTATGATTTGAAGTAGCAGAAACATATTTACTCTGTTAAATAAAAAGCAATCCTTTTACCCCACTTTTCTAAACTTTCACTTAATTGAATTATTACTAACATGTTACAATATACACAGGTACACATCTATGTATACAAAGGTCTACGTCACATAGGTATTCTCCCAATATACATTACAAAGGTTCAGTGTAAGTTGTGTGAATTTGTTAATATTCCATCTTCTGCAGAAAGTCCATGCAATTCTCATTAATAGCTAACTATGATAACTAGGAGCAAGCATGTAGTCCTCTTCAGAGACTGGAGTGAAAGATTAGGGTAAGGAAGTAAAGCCAGAGAAGGGTTCCAATAGCTGGGCAATACCTTAAGGTACAGTGGTTTATTACAGCAACATTTAATACAGGTAAAGGTATGACAGACTGTATTTTCCGAAGATGGCCACAACTATAGCTTCCATTTCACGTGCTCTTTTATAATGTCATCTTGATATGCCTACCATCAAGATACAGGGGTCTATTTTTCCTCCCCTTAAATCTGGGTGGGTCTCTGACACTGCCATAACAAAAACAAAGCAGCTGAAGCCATACTACATGACTTAAAAAGCTAGGTAAGAAAAGGCAATGCAATTCCACCTTGTTTACTGAAACGTGCTTCTGGAACTCTTGAGTGGCCATTAGTTAAGTCCTACTACTCTAAGGCTTGTATAGTACAAGGAAGCCCAAATCATATGGAGAGGACACTTATAGATGCTCCCGTCAATCCTGGTCCTTGAGTCCTGCTAGGCTAGGTGCCAGACGTCTGAGTAATAAACACTCTAGATCATCAAGGCCCCAGCTGTCTACACCCAAACTTTGAGTCTTTGCATTGAACCACTGACATCACGGAGCAAACAAGTCATTCCTACTATGCTCTATCCAAATTCCTAACCCACCGAATCCATGAACACATTAATTTTTAAGCAGCCAAATTTTAGGGTAGTTATGCAGCAATAGTAATCTGAACAATAGGGGATTTGAAAAATCAGAGTGCACTGGTCCTCTGCTATTGGTCTCATCATCTTATGTAAAAGAGAAGTGTGCTGTATTTTTGTTTTATATTCTAACTTATATAACCTGTAAAACTTAAGAGCTTTCAATCCAAAATTTAATACATGTTCAAAACAAATTATATAATAAACTCTGCTTGAACAAATTGGAATTACTGATTACTATACATGGGGGCGGGAAGAAAGACAAATGTATCTAAAATAGCTCAGAGATATCTAGCTTTGATGACAGATTAGAGGTTAATATCACAGCCACATAGAGAAGCAAGAAGGTGGGAAAAAGAGAGAAATGAGGAGGTTAGCTTTAGGTACACTTGTGAATCATTTATCCCTTTAAATACCTGCAGTAAACAACTGGATATAAATATAAAACTCAAATAAGGGGTCTAAATTACAAATAGCTGAGAATCATTAACAAGTGGTTGGTAGAATACAGAGAGCTTCCACAGAGAAGAAGACTGAAGGCAGGATATTAAGGAATACCTCTATTCGAGTCATGTGAAAAAAAATGAGTCCACAAAGGAGACTCATTTACTCATTCATCCATTCCCATACATCAAATATTTGTTGAATGTATTTACTATATCCCAGGCATTGGAGACACAACCTTCAATAAGATAAAAGATGGCTGTATCCTCAGGGAGATTATCACCTACTGGAGGGATACAAACAAGATGAAGTCAATTAAGAGGAAGAACAACGTGAACTGGCAGTCCTAACCAAGACCTGAGGAGGTTAGGGTAGACTTCCCAAAAGCTGAGCTGAGCAGAGACCTCATGTATGAATAAATAGGAGTAAACCAGGCAAAAGGAAAGGGTGAGGATGGGAGGGGTAGAGAAAGTAGTCTTCCAAAAAGAAAAAACAATTTGCACAAAAGACTCCAAAATGAAAGCTACTGAAGGAATGAAAGAAGGCTAATGTAGCTGAATCATGGAGTGTGAAGTTGGAGTGGTTAAAGAGACTGGTCTTTAACAATAGAGCTTTGAGGAACCACACTACGATTTTAACAAGGGTGTGGCTAGATCAGATTTTCATTTCTGAAAGATCACTATGGCCACAGTATAGACAGTGAATGGAAAGGAAAGAAACCTGGAGCACACAAACCAGTTGAGAATCTGGAGAAGTAATCTAGATAACAGATGGTCATGGCCTGAACTAAAAATTGTGGCAGAGGTGACAGACAACTGACCAGATTTGACATATTTAGGAGACAGAACCCTCAGGACTTGGTGGCTTATTAGATAATGGGGGCAGAAGAGAGGAATCAAGAATGATGCCCAGGCTTCTTGCTTCAACAACACAAGGGGGGATACCACTCACTGAGATGGAGAACACAGGACAAAGCAGATTAGGAAGGTGGATGAGTAAAGGAAAATAGCTCAGTCTGGGCAGTGACAAGTTTGAGTAGCTTAGAGTACATCCAAGTGAAGTTGTCCAGTGGCAGTTAGATATGTAAGACATCTGGACTGGAAATATAAATTCGAAGTCATCCACATACTAATGGTACCTGAAGCCATGGAGAAGAGACGGAATCCTCCAGAAATAATATGAATAAAAGAGAACGAGAAGAAATGTCAGACAGGTAAGAATTACGTGAGAGTTATGTGGCAGAAGGAAGGAGTGAGTTTCCAAGAGGAAGTAATCAACAATGTTGAATACCACAGGGTCTGGATAAGGTCTGAAAAATGTCCCTCTGATTTATCAATTGAGAAGTGACTAACATTCTTTTTTTTTTTTTTTTAAGATTTTACTTATTTATTTGAGAGAGAGAGCATGGGAGGAGAGAGGGTCAGAGGGAGAAGCAGACTCCCTGCTGAGCTGGGAGCCTGATGTGGGACTCAATCGTGGGACTCTGGGATCATGACGTGGGCTGAAAGCAGTCACCTAATCAACTGAGCCACCCAGGCGCCCGAAGTGACTGACATTCTTATTAAGAGCTGTTTTACCTTTCGTCCAGAACCACATCTTCCAGTAATTCGCCCAATGACCAACACAAACAGAACGAGGAGAGGTACTCGCTATATGTTCTCTAGGCCTTTTAGAAAACTTGGAGTTGTTCCTTTAGCCTCATGAGAATCTATAAGAAAGGTGATACTGTGGACATCAAGGGAATGGGCACTGTTCAAAAAGGAACGCCCCACAAATGTTACCATGGCAAAACTCGAAGAGTCTACAATGTTACTCAGCATGCTGTTGGCATTGTTGTAAACAAACAAGGGCAAGATTCTTGCCAAGAGAATTAATGTACGCATTGAGCACATTAAACACTCAAAGAGCCGAGATAGCTTCCTGAAGTGTGTGAAGGAAAATGATCAGAAAAAGAAGGAAGCCAAAGAGAAAGGTACTCGGGTTCAAATGAAGCACCAGCATGCCCTACCCAGAGAAGCATACTTAGTGAGAACCAATGGAAAGGAGCCTGAACTGCTGGAACCCATTCCCTATGAATTCATTGCATGATAAATGTAAAGAAAATAAAAGACCTCAAGACTGTTTAAAAAAAAAAAAAGAGCTGTTTTAATGTAGTGGCTAAAACACAATTAGATTATAATAGGTTGAGGAGAAACTGGAAAATAGGAATTGGAAACAACAAAGAGCCTTTTTTTTTTTTTTAAGAAGCCTAGCTGTGAATAAAAGGAGAAAGGCTAAATACTGGAAGAAAAAGTAAAGTTTAACAACAACAAAGGGTTTAACTTGTTTTTTTGAGGACAAGAGATCTAGTATTTCCAATAGAAAAAGAAGCCTGGTGAAGAGGAGTGTCTGAAAAACTGATGAGGGCATATCTAATAAAGCTATCAAAATGGGGCACCTGGGTGGCTCAGTTAAGCACATGCCTTCAGCTCAGGTCATGATCTTGGGGTCCTGGATCGAGCCCCATGTTTGGCTCCCCGCTCAGCGGGGAGTGTACTTCTCCCCCCCAACTCATGCTTGTACTCTCTCAAATAAATAAAATCTTTAAAAAAAAAAAAAAAAGGGGTGCCTCAGTGGCTCAGTTGGTTAAGCATCTATGTTCGACTCAGGTCATGATCCCAGGATCCTGGGATCGACCCCCAAGTAGGGCTCCCTACTCCGTGGAGAGCCTGCTTCTCCCTCTCCTCCCTACTCATGCTCTCTGTCGCTATTTCTGTCTCTGCCTCTCAAATACATAAATAAAATCTCAAAAAAAAAAAAAGGGCGCCTGGGTGGCTCAGTTGGTTAAGCAACTGCCTTTGGCTCAGGTCATGATCCTGGAGTC
>NW_027397066.1:44889413-44976176 GCF_003265705.2 Callorhinus ursinus | reverse complement strand
TCTCATGCTCTCTCTCTCTCTCTCATTCTCTCTCATAAATAAATAAAATCTTTTAAAAAAATAAAAAAATAAAAAAAAATAAAAAACAAAAACAAAAAAAAGATATCAAAGGACACAGGCAGGAATGGAATGTAGACTCAATGCTGGAACAGACTTGATAAGAGAAGTAACTTTAACTCTCTTTCCACAGGATTATTATACATTGCTAATGAGAATACACTGGGGTGCCTGGGTGGCTCAGTCGGTTGAGTGTCTACCTTCAGCTCAGGTCATGATGCGGGGTCCTGGGATCGAGCCCCATATCAGGCTTCCCACTCGCAGGGAGCCTGCTTTTCCCTCTCCTCCCCACTTGTGCTCTATCTCTCAGATAAATAAAATCTTAACAAAAAAAAAGAATATAAACTAGTACAGTCACCATAAAGGTCACTTAGCACCATCTGCAAAATGTTAAACATGTATATCATTTGAGCTGACAATTCTATATCTAGGAATTTCTCCTACAGACATACCTGCACTGGACAAAATGACATGTACAAGATAATTAATAACAGCACTATTTGAACCAGAAAAATACTGGATATAACCCAAATACCCATCAATAAAACACTACTTAAGGTACATCCATACAAACTAGGTAGGTGTGAAAAAAATGAGGTGCTCATGAAAATCTCCTAAATATAAATATATATATATAAATAAAAGTGCAGAAAAGTGTGTTATCTTTTTTCTGTAAAAGGATGGAAAACAGAATCCCATTTCTATTTGCTTGAATATGCATAAAGCACTCGAGAGAGAACCTAAGAACAGAGGTAACTTACTGTGGAGGAGGCTCACTCTACACAGATGGTGGACAAGAATAAAACCTTATGCTTTAACATTTTAATATTTTCTACCTTGTGAGCCATGAGAATATTCTACCCACTCAAAAAGTTAAGCTAAGAAAACTTTTAACTTTTTTTCTGAGATAGGAGTTAAGAAATCTAATGATGCTAACAAATTTCCAGACTCAAGATAGGAGACAGAGAAGTTTAAACAGTAGTTTACGTTTTTTCTTCTTTTTCTCCATGGAGTGGCCTGGGAATAAGGAGAAACGTGAGAGGTGGCTACAAGACTGGGAATCAGAAAAAGGTGGTTTGAAATAGTAGCTGTGGAGAATGGAAGACCCAGCATTAAAAATACATAATGAATATACACTAGACACGACTAAGAATTCTACATGTGAAAGGAAAAAACCAAAGACATATTGGCCCTACTCAATAGGATACGTAACACCTGAAAACTCTTCCATCTGTAGGGAGACGAAATTTAAAGGTCTTTTTTTAAGATTTTATTTATTTGAGAGAGAGTGAGAGTGAGAAAGAGTACAAGCCAGGGAGGGATAGAGGGGCAGAGAGAAGTAGACTCCCTGCTGAGCAGGGAGCCCGATGTGGGACTCGATCCCGGGACCCTGGGATCATGATCTGAGCCAAAGGCAGACGCTTAGCCAACTGAGCCACCCAGGCGCCCTGAAGGTCATCTTTTAA
The DNA here is from genome assembly GCF_003265705.2 of Callorhinus ursinus. Classification (NCBI taxonomy): domain Eukaryota; kingdom Metazoa; phylum Chordata; class Mammalia; order Carnivora; family Otariidae; genus Callorhinus; species Callorhinus ursinus. Next base: position 44,974,653 of record NW_027397066.1, on the reverse strand, counting down.
GACAATTTACTTAAGACATATGACAGCATGAAGGAACGCCCGACACAGACACTAGATTCTTTGACCCGGCTGTAAAACCTAGCACAATGCTTGGCACAGGCTAACACTCAACAATTCAACTATTCAATAAATTCACTCTGGCCTCGGGGGAAATCCAGAAAGGAGCCCTTTACTTCAAAGTCAAAACAATGGAAACTGTCTTACTGCTCCGCACGCCATTTCAATTCGGGAAGGCGGTATCAGACTCAGCCAGGAGCAGAAAGTGGAGAGAACAAAATCACCTGACCAGGAGCATTAATGCTAAGGTTCCCTGCACCCTCCATCTTTCACAATCCCAGCTTCGTTCCCAGCCTGGGGAATGTTGGGGGCACGACTGGGAACACTTCAGCGGCGAGTAAGGGGGAGGCCGCAAATCCTCAATTGGTTCAGCTCCCCACTTTTCCCTCCTTAGATAGGTAGTAGCGGAGTATTCTGAGGAGTTACCTACCCTCGTCCGCGTCATACATATTGGCAAACGGTTCCCAAGTTCCTAACTCTTGGAATCAGAGAAAATCGCGCTGCAGCCTACAACACCCGCAGCGTGAAGAGAAGTAATTTCCGTCTCCGGCGTTCCCAGAATGCTCTGCTTCTCAGGCCAAAGGCCACCCACAAAACGGCTAACGTAAGATCTGCGCCTGCGCAAGTGGGAGGCTACGGTTTGATGAGTTAGAATTGCGCACGCGCAAATCGTAGACACCCCCCCCCCGCCTCCGGTGGCTGATAGCGAGGACTGTTCCTCTAGTGAGGATAGGATCTCGCCAATTAAATTTTTTGTTTTTTCAATATTGTTGCACAAATAATGACACCTAAAAAAACCAGAAAGATGTATTAATAAAAGATATTAATTGAGGCCGTGGGTATGCGGCATTTGATGGGGGGGTTTTTTTGCACTTCTAGAGACTAAAAACATGAAGCTTTTAAAAAATGTGATTCACTAAAAGCGAGTTGTGCCAGCGATGGCGCGTTGAAGAAGCCTGAAAGTACACAAAACCCCCATTAGCCTCTCCCGCCCACCCAGCTCAGCCTATGTCGCCGACGCTTTTGACGTAGCTTTGAATGGGTTCTCCGGCCTCAGATTCTTCATCGCGAGAACTCACAGGATTAGACGCGAAAGAAGCCGAAGTGCGCTTTCCGGTAAATGAAAGCCCACCAGTAGTCCCGGGCTTAAGTCTCAGGATTTTAACGCGCATCTCGGGTCCCAGTGCGCCTGCGCGCTTGTGACTCCGCCCCCGCCGTGCCCCGGGTTGCGGTCTCCATGCTGCCTTCACGCTTCACCCGCCGACTACTGTGGCCCTTCCTACGGGGATCAGCTCCCACCGTAGCGCGCCATGTCCCTCGGGAGTCGCTTTTCGAGAGATATGCGGTCGCCTCCTCCTCTCAGCACCCATCGGACCTGGGACATAGGCTTTCCCATGGCTCAACGGCGACTGGGGGTTACGAAGGGAGGATTGACATGGAGGAGCATTTTCTGTTCCCCGAGTACGTCTCGGAGCCCGAGCCTGCACCGATCCTCGAAAAGCAGCTGCGAAAGCTGCAGCAGCGGCAGGAGGAGGAGGAGCGACAGAAGCAGCAGCGGCGGGAAGAACGGCAGCAGCAGAAGATACGGGCCAGGAGCCGGCTACACCTGGTCGTGGGACAGCCGGACCCGACGGTGCCGCCCAGCGGCCTGAACTGCTCGGGCTGCGGAGCGGAGCTGCACTGCCAGGACCCCGGCGTGCCCGGCTACCTGCCCAGCGAGAAGTTCCTCAGCGCAGCGGCGCAGACTGACGGCGGGCTGGCGCGAACTGTGTGCCAGCGCTGCTGGCTGCTGGTGCACTACCGGCGCGCCCTGCGCGTGCAGATGAGCCGCGAGCAGTATCTGGACCTGGTGAGCGCTGCGCTGCGTCGCCCGGGGCCCGCCCTGGTGCTCTACATGGTGGACCTGCTCGATCTGCCCGACGCCCTGCTGTCCGACCTGCCCGCGCTGGTGGGCCCCAGGCAGCTGATCGTGCTGGGGAACAAGGTGGACCTGCTGCCCCAGGACGCGTCCGGCTACCTGCAGCGGCTCCGGGAACGACTATGGGACGACTGTACCCGCGCAGGGCTCCTGCGGCCCTCTGGCCACCGAGGACCACAACACGCCGGCGAGGACCCGCAGCAAGACGGGAGGGAGAATTCGATTCCTTCCGCCAGGACCCGCACCGTGCTCAGGGATGTACGGCTCATTAGCGCCAAGACTGGCTATGGCGTGGAAGAATTGATCACAGCGCTTCAGCGCTCCTGGCGTTACCGCGGCGACGTGTACCTGGTTGGCGCCACTAACGCTGGCAAGTCCACTCTCTTCAACACGCTCCTAGAATCCGACTACTGCGTCGCCAAGGGCGCTGAGGCTATCGACAGAGCCACCATCTCCCCTTGGCCTGGTGAGCCTTAGGAGGCCCGCTCCCTTCCTTTTCTGAGATGCTGAAAGTCTGGTTGCAGCCCAGGCACCTCGTATGTCCTTCCTTAATGTCCACCAGGGGCTGTCTGGAGCCTTCCGTTTAAAAATTCTCTCCATACTTTGGTCACGCCTCTTTTGTGTCAGCCTAGTTAGTACTTGGAAATTTAGTACATGGTAGAGTCATTTTCTCATGGGCATATATATGGAGCACTTCTGTGTTCCAGTCACTGTTCTTTAGGCACTGTAGATGAACCAGGAAACAAAGCAAGAGTTCCTGCTCTCTTGGAGGTTTCCCTGGTAGCTTTACTTTGTATGTTTCTCTGGAAAGTCGTTCTTTTTACTTTCTTTTTTTCCTTTTACTTTCTAAACTTCCACCCCCTCGGTCTTACTCTTCATATCTTAAGTTTATTCATAAGATCAGTATACTATACACATTTAACACTTGAATAATTCACTAATGCTATATGATTTGTGGCTTTGAGAAAAAAAGTCAACTTTGTGGGTTTTGCTTTTTTTTAAGATTTTATTTATTTGACAGAGAGGTAGAGAGCACAGGTAGGCAGAGTGGCAGGCAGAGGGAGAGGGAGAAGCAGACTCCCTGCTAAGCAGGGAGCCCGACGCGGGACTCCATCCCAGGACCCTGGGATCATGACCTGAGCCGAAGGCAGACGCTTAACCGACTGAGCCACCCAGGCACCCCTTTATTTATTTATTTGTCAGAGAGAGAGCACAAGCAGGGGGAGCAGGAGGTAGAGAGAGAAGCAGGCTCCCTGCTGAGCAAGGAGCCGATTCAGGACTCCATCCCAGGAGCCTGGGATCATGACCTGAGCTGAAGGCAGACGCTTAACCCACTGAGCTACCCAGGCTTCCCTCAACTTTGGTTTTAAGAAACATCTGTAATTGCAAAATGGGTCCTTCTGTGACCATGTTGGTATTTAACAGTTGGCAGAACTGCCTTATTTGTTCCTTTGAAACCAGTGTTTAACTTTGATAAGCTCTTCTTCTCTGTCCAGGACTTTGGTTAAATTATATACAGAAGTGTTTTTATGCTGGATGGTAGTACAGTGAAAATGGAAAGAAAGCAGGTCTGCAGATTTGGGATTCAAATCCAGGTTGAGTCTGTGGGCCAATCTCTGAGCCTATTTCCTCATCTATAAAATAAGAACGATCTTGTAGCAGGTTGTCATGAAGGTTAAGTGAAGTAAATCGCAGTACCCAAGTCAGTGTAGCTCCTCAAAAATGTTAGTTTTCCGGGGCGCCTGGGTGGCTTAGTCCATTAAGCCTCTGCCTTCGGCTCAGGTCATGATCCCAGGGTCCTGGGATCGAGTCCCGCATCTGGTCCCCTGCTCAGCAGGGAGTCTGCTTCTCTGCTTGTCCTCTCTCTCTAAAAAATAAATTAAAAATCTTTAAAAGAAAACATGTTAGTTTTCCTCCCCATATTCCTTCTTCTTGTACAATGTTTATAAGAACATATTTACTCTTTGGTATTTCAGGTACTACATTAAACCTTTTGAAGTTTCCTATTTGCAACCCAACACCTTACAGGATGTTTGAAAGACAAAAAAGGCTTAAAAAAACTGCAGCTGAAGGTGAAGAAGATCTTAGTCAGCAAGAACAAAATCAACTTAATCTCTTGAAAAAGCATGGTTATGTAGTAGGTAAGCGTCTTCTATAGGAGAACTCTTGTTGGGGCTATGTTAAAATTTTTTGTTGAACAACTTGAAATACAGCTGTCTAGGGCTAGCCAGTTTTTGTGGGGAGAGACTACTCTCCTTGTTCTGGAACAAAGAGGCCCTTGAGAGGCAAGGCTGCTGTTTGGAAACCCAGAGTTAACTGTGCTAAGAAAACTGAAACAGTAGATACTTGGAGAAATCCAGGAAGGGAAACCTGCAAAACTTCCACCTAGCCATTGTCAGGGGTGGAAGCATTTTCGCTGAGAAACAGCATCCTCTCCTTGCAGACCAGCACAAGTTGTGGACTCCATACCGCAGCTTTATATTAGATTGTCCCTCTCTCCTTGGTATTTTTTTCAACCTTCCTTCACTGAAAACAGTTTGGTTGCCAGCACTTTTCCCCCAACCACCCAGCCCCTTGACCAGTGTACCCAGCTAGTGACATATTTGACCATTGCAAGAGTCTGACCTCCACTGCCTTTGAAAAAAAGGGCAAAGGTATCATTGTAGTCTTTCTTCCAGATACCATAGTTAGTCTAAGTAACTTGTTTTTGAGGCAAGTGAGGAGAATAAGAATTATCTGTCTGAAATTAAAAGCTTCAAAGGAGTGACTAATAGCTTGAATATAACTTGTTCTAGGAAGAGTTAGAAGAACATTCTTGTATTCAGAAGAACGGAAAGATGAAGCTGCCTTTGAGTTTGATGCTGATGCACTTGCCTTTGACATGGAAAATGAACCTGTTATGGTTGCAGATAAATCCACCAAACGAGTAGAATTGACCCCGCAAGATGTGAAAGATGCCCACTGGTTTCATGACACCCCTGGAATTACAAAAGAAAATTGTGTACGTTTTTGATGTCTTCTGGAACTATTAACTTTCAATTGCGCGAGTGCCATCTTCATTGGCAGAACACAGGAAAGGCGTATCCTTTCACTTTAGACTCACTTCTGATTCATTCATAGAAGCAGTTCAGGGTGAGCTATGTGCCATCAAGATCTGTATTCTGTTTGGTAGGCTTCACTGCTCACAACCTCTTTGTGTTAGTGTGGTTGTTATCTTTGTTAGGGAGACATTTATAAAATCCTAGATTTTGAGGTTGGAAGAAAACAACGATCGCTGCAGTCCGGCCACCTATTCTATGCTTGAATTCCCTCTAAACATATCCGTCCAGCTTGAACTGAAATAAGGAGTGACTCACCATCAGCTAAAGTAGTGTCCCCTCGTCTCCCGTGGTAACCCATCTGGCCTTTGACCTGCTCTTTGTGTGGAGCTGAACAGTCTCCCTGTAACTTGTACCCATTGTTCCTCCAAATGGTCCTGTATGGAATGAACATAATGCCTGTTTCCCTTGCTAGACTTTGAACTATTTTAAGTTTAATATCTTATTTCTTCCTCACTCTACTCTTTCATTAGTTCATCCAACAAACAATGAACATTTACTGTGCTGACATAATTCAGATGATTTCTCTTTGTTTCTTGTAGTTGTTCTCTCTAGAGGCTTTTTGTCAACTCAGGCCTCTTTTCAAAATATTTTCTTATTTGTTTTTGTCCTTAAAATATGACACTAAAGGGCGGCTGGGTGGCTCAGTTCGTTAAGCATCTGCCTTCGGCTCAGGTCATGATCCCAGGACCCTGGGATCTAGCCCCGCGTCTGTTGGGCTCCCTGCTCAGCGGGGAGTCTGCTTCTCTCTCTTCCTCTGCCCTTCCCCCCTGCTTGTGTGTGCTCTCGCGCTCTCTCTCTCCCCCTCTCAAATAAAATCTTTAAAAATATATATGACATTAAGAACTAAATTTCTTATGTAAGTGCCCTCAGATGAGCACAACTTAGAATAAGATTAACTCCACCTGTCTTGCCCGTACACGTCTTTTTACTCCAGTTACAATCTTCTGGGCAACTTTCTTTTATCTCATTAAATTAAGCCCATATCCTACACATTCATTAAATCTCACAACTTTTTATTCATTTGCAATTTTGATTATCATCCAAGTCACGGATTGACTGAAGAATGCATCCAGGATACAGCCTTACAACAGATCCATTAATCAGTTTCCTTTGAATCTGGTTACTGACGCAAGTTCCTGATTTGCCTAATTATGTCTGTATATGCCTATTAAACAACAGTGGTGTCTTAGCTTCTTTTCACTCTTTGCCTTATCTGGATCACTTAGTTTCAGCCTCAGAATTATACTCTATTTAGTGTCTCATGTCATAGAATTATGTAGACATTTTTAACTTTTTTGCGCTCCTAGAATAATTGCTTGTGTCCTGTCTCTTCCTTAGCAATCTGTAGCTTCAGAGTAACTGGACTGCTTTCTAATAATGTTCCAGCACTTGAACTTCACCATTCACCAACTTATTCTTCCCTTTTAGAATCAAGTCAAGGATAGCAGTTACTTTAGTCATCTGTACCTTCTTGTCAAATAGAAAAGCAAGAATTTGCTAAATACTGTAGCCAGCAAAATGAGACCCTAAGTTTTTAGATCTAAAAGGGCTCTGGCAGTTTGTTTCTGTGTCAGTTTAATGATACATTTATTAGATGCCTTAAACCAGTGTTTTTCCAAACCACATCAAGGAACTCTGTTGAGAAATAAATTAGGGTCTCTGCTAAAAAGGGTTAAAAGGCTTCTACTGCAGGTGGCTTTTAATGTGCTTTTTAAAACAGATGCTGAAGAAAGTACTTGTGGCCCACATATTTTCTTGTGAGGCTTTCTAGGTTTCACATATTCTTTATTTCCTTGTTATTTTTCTTTTTTTGTTGTTTTTAAGATTTTATTTATTTGAGAGAGAAAGCAAGGGGGGGCATAAGGAGAGAGAGAGGGAAAGAATCTCAAGCAGACTCTGCACCTAGTACAGAGCCCAATGTGGGGTTCGATCCCACAACCCTGAGATCATGACCTGAGCTGAAACCAAGTCAGATGCTTAACTGACTGGGCCACCCAAGCACCCCTCCTTGTTACTTTTCTTAAGAATCAAGTTCATAAAAGTTTTTTAATCCACTTTTTTACCTTCTCTAATACTTTTTTTTTAATTTTTTTAAGTAATCTCTACACCCAGTGTGGGGCTCGAATTCAGAACCCTGAGATCAAGAGTCACATACTTTACCAGCTGAGCCAGCCAGATGCCCCATAATATTTCTTTTTTAATCAGATTTTGATTCCTTAAATCCTACCAGAATCTTGTGCTTCCTGGCTTGCCTTTTCTAGTTACTCTCTTTAGGAACTCTTCATCCTTAGAAGCCAGAGTAGTCATAACTTTCTCTCTCGTTTTTTGCTGAGTGTTTGGGGGAAATAAGAAAACTGAAGACCAGACTTCAGAAAAGGGTTCTTCAAAGCTCTATAACTGCTCCTAGAATGAGGTGACCATTTTGCATTTAATGCATGCATACTTGCCACTGGGCTAGCAGATGGCATATTGCCTTACCTTTACCTGAGAACTACTGGTCCCTAGAAGCCTTGGTGGAGAGAACATATGTGCTGTTTCGGGATTGACACATCAGTGTTTTCAGTTCACACCAATTTTGACATTTGAGGGATGCTACTGACATACAAAGTCTTATACTCCCATATAAGTTGTTTTGCTCAGTATTAAGTTGTGAAACAAGAGTAGAGCCATCCATAAATCGATTGATTTAGAAAGAATGTAGCAATTTTATGTGCAGCAAATTCTGACATACTTTGGTTTATTGTGAAGTCTGGAAAAAAAAGTTATCACTTTTTTTTTTTAAGATTTTATTTATTTATTTGACAGAGAGTGGGACAGCGAGAGAGGAAACACAAGCAGGGGGAGTGGGAGAGGGAGAAGCAGATTTCCCACTGAGCAGGGAGCCCAATGTGGAATTCGATCCCAGTACCCTGAGATCATGACCCGAGCCAAAGGCAGACGCTTAATGACTGAGCCACCCAGGCATCCCTATCACTCTTTACCTTAAAGGTAAATCACAATATATCGTATCTTCAATAAAAGTAATTCTCTAAAATATCTGCCCTCTGCTTTACAGATTTTAAACCTTCTAACAGAAAAAGAAGTAAATATTGTTTTGCCAACACATTCCATTGTTCCAAGAACTTTTGTGCTTAAACCAGGAATGGTTCTGTTTTTGGGTGCCATAGGCCGCCTAGATTTTCTGCAGGTAAGGAAAGTCTGTTAAAAAATGACTTAGGATTACTTTAAGAATGCAGATCTATGAACGAGATTGGCAAATTGTTGATAACTAGTTCATGACTAGTATCAACTAGGAAGTTGATACTTTTTTGTTTGTTTGTTTGAAAATGTCCATAATAAAAACTTGGGAAAAAGAAATGGGGAGGAAAAACAAGTAGTATGTCTCAAAAGCTAGATCTTCATTAGGATATTGAATGCCCCATACAGCTTGGCATGAGGAAAAGATACTGCCCCTATCCTGTGGTATTGTTTCACATGGAAATCATAGGTTAAAAAAAAAAATAGGTCCAACCTTTAGGTACAGGGTTAGTGTGCATTAAATAAATCCCGCACTTTTTAAGTTTTTATTTTTAAGTCATCTCTACACCCAGTGTGGAGCTTGAACTCACAACTCCTGATCAAGAGTCACATGCTCCACTGACCAAGCCAGCCAGGCGCCCCTCCCACGCTGTTTATATCCCAAGCTATGTATACATTACATATGTGCTTTTTTGTTTGATATTCATTTACATAGCATCATTCTGGTGATTTTAGAGTATTTATAGAATTGCTCCCTGTTTTCCCAAAGTGAGGAGAAAAAGAAAATGTAACATGGATGTATCCAGCAACAGTAAATGTAACTTGCAGGCCATCGCTATAGCATATTTCTTGGGTTTTGTGTTTTCTCATAATTTTTTGGCAATTTAGACTTACACACTTAAAACCCTTATATGTTTCATTAAAGCCCACAGAATGTTAAACCTAACTTTATACTGGCACAATTAAAGCATTTCCTTTTACTTATATTCCCATATATATACTTTTTTTCTTTTTTTCTTTTAAGTAGGCTTCATGCCCAGCATGGAGCCCAGCACAGGGCTTAAACTCATGACCCTGAGATCAAGAGTCAGCTGCTTTAACGGACTGAGCCACCCAGGCACCCCTTCTTATGTTTTTCTTTTAAATCTACTTATTTACATCTCCATATATTTATAAAGGGAGCTTGGTTTTTTTTGAGGGGCATGGTAATTGATTGTAATTTGTAATATGTTGGTTTTGCAAGTTCTTCAGTCTGTAAAATAACTTATTTTCTTCCTTTCTTAAGGGAAATCAGTCGGCTTGGTTTACAGTTGTGGCTTCCAACCTCCTCCCTGTGCATATTACTTCCTTTGACAGGGCAGATACTATGTATCAGAAGCATGCCGGTCATACATTACTCAAGGTGAGGCAGCACACTTTGAAGATTGCACAATTGGGTTAACCTACACTGTGACAGTCCCACAGCCCTGCTAAGAAAGCCTTTGTTGGACCTACCATTTTTGTTATATGATCAGCTAGCTCTCTCCTCACCTGTTCTGCTTGAGGATTTTGGCTATAAAGTAAAGTGGACCCTATAAGAAAAGGGATGTTGTTTGGACTGATCCTAGAATAGCTACAGACTTGTGTTTTCTCTAAACTACACTGGCCAATACCGTAGCCACAAGTGGCTATTTCAATTTAAATCTAAAATTTAGCTTTTCAGTTGCACTAGCTACTTTCCAACTGCCTAGCAGTCACATCATTGCAGAAAGTTGTATTGGATTAATGCTGAGCGAAGAGAAGCCACACATTTTCTCACAACTGGGGGCATTACTGGCATCCAGTGGACGGAGGCCAGGGATAATGCTGAACATCCTGCATTGCACAAGAAAGACTACAATGAAATATCTGGTCCAAAATGTCCGTAAGGCCAAGGCTACGAAGTCCTGGTCCAAGTGGAAAAGATCTCCTCCCAGGTTCTTACTCCCAGACACTTATAGATTATCCTGGCTTTTTACTTCTGCTCTACTAGTTCCTTCCTTCCCCCATAAGTATGCTACAGTTTCATCTTTAAAAAACAAAAGAAAACAAAACTCAGTGTCCTGCTTCTTCCTTCTTTTACAGTCAATACTTCTCGTGCTCCTCCTGTCCTCTGCAGTCCCTGTTTGGTCCTTAGTGTGTCACTGAAATTGTTCTAAGTTCACCAAATACTGTGTGGGAACTGTTTTCAGCTTAATAAGGCATTGCACACACGCGGTTAATGTACAATGTCTGTACAGTGTTTAAGATCGCCACAGCCAGACGGTCCAAATGCTCTTTTCCACCACTTCACAAAGCTGTGTGACTGTGTCGTACCTACATCACAAGGTTGTGGTGAGGACTGAGTTCCAGGGCACTGCTGTAAGTCCTATGTGTTTGTGATGATGATGGAACACATCTACAAAAATACCAGGTGCATCCAGCAGAGGTGATTTAGTATTAATTAATGCTTATGCAACTGAATATAAGCCAAAACCCAAAATATATACCTGCCCTTCAAAGGCTAAAGATAAACCTAACTTGAGAAGTAAATGCTTCTTTATTTCCTAAGAAAGCCAGACTGAAATTAAAACTCCATTGAAATAATTGCCCTGAAGTGAATATTCCAAAGACTTGTAGGATTTGCAGGGTGGGTGAGCATATAAAGGCAATCAGCAATATAGGATCTATTGATTTTTCTACACTTAACAGCCTTTGGTTTTCCCATCAGATTTGCTCACTTTTTAGGCAAAACGTTAATACATGAGTTGAAATACAGCTGGAGACTTACAGGAAAGAAAACTTCCTGAATTTGTTTAATATGGCTCTCATAAAAATGAACTCTGTGGTTCTCTACCCCCACTCATCTGTGTAGTTTTCGGAGTGGACATCACTGATACTTTCCAAAGCAACAGTCCCAGCCTTCTCTCCCACTGTAACAGAAACGTGTTTGGGGGGCTACTCTGAGACTCATTCTTGCCTCCCGGTTTTCTTACCTCCCAAATGAAAGTCAGCCCTGCCTCCTAATTATCACTGAATCCAGCCTCCCAATTCAGGCTGTAATCTGATGTCAGTAGGCTGTTTCTGAGATCCTGAAGTATTTTCTTAGCTTCCAGCTTTTGCCCTCCTCCAACCTCCACCCCGAATATACCTACACGGCCACTAAAGCAGTGCTTCTCAACCAGGGTTGACTTTTGCCCCCAGGGGCCATTTGACAATGACTGGAGACAGTTTTGTTTTTCACAACTTGGATACTGAGTAGATGCCAGGGATGCTGCTAAAAATTCTACAATGCACAGGACAGCCTCCCCAGCCCACCCCCAAAGAATTATTCAGCCTAAAATGTCAATAGTGCCAAAGTTAAGACACCCTGCACTACAGAGATCTTTCAAAAATACAAAGCAGGCCACAGTATTTTTTTATTCCTATCTCTATTCTTTTTCCTGCTTATAATTCCCTGGTAGTTCCACATTACTGAGAAGTCCAAACTGATAGCGTCATTACTAATACACACTCATACACAGACGTAATATACCCTATACAGTTAACTACAGTTCCCTGAACTCATCATCCTTTTTCCTGTTTTTCTGTCTATATATATGCTAACCCAGAATACCATTCCAGTAAGTAACTTCAACCTATTTCTCAAAATACTGCTCAGATACTGCTTCTTCATTAATGTTTTCCTCGACCAAAACAGTGTTTATTACTTCTTCCTCCACAACCATAGTACTTAATAGACACTTCCCATCACACTCCTTACCTTGTAATTTGTCTACCTGTTATCTCCACCTTCTGACCACTGTGGGCGCAGGGACCATATTATAACATCTATCTTGTGTCCCTCATGTTAAACACAGAGAGATCTATTAATAATTATCCAGTTACTTCCCATTCATGGACACATCTGTAAACAGAAGCTGAACCTTACCCATTATACATGTACCCTTCACTTGTAATGAGGCAGGGAGGGATTAATCTTTGAGGCCAGCCAGGCCTATGAGAACTAAGGTATTTTGAAGGATGTTACCGTAATTGCCAAACATTACTCTGTAAAGCTTTATGGAGGGCTGTAAAAATAGTGTAAACTAATAAAACAAGATGCTGCTATCAGGAGGTTACCACCAGACACATGCTCACATGCAGATTTTGTCACTGGGATCTCTATAGGCTTCATCTCCCTACAGAGCTCTCCCATGCTTTTCATTTGAACTAGAAATGATTGGGGGTTTTCAGTAGCTGAGAATATTTATCTCAATGGCAGGTTCCAATGGGTGGAGAAGAACGAATGGCAGGATTTCCTCCTCTTGTTGGTGAAGACATTACATTAAAAGAAGGACTTGGGGAATCTGAAGCAGTGGCTGACATCAAGTTTTCCTCTGCAGGTAATTTTACACCAGGCACTTTTTAAAAGGTGAATAAAGTAGCCTTATTGATTTACAGTATATTTTTATAGAAATGTGCATTTAACTGACATAAACTGAGAGGATTTTAGGAAATACGTACTAGTTTATTCATTAAATGCAACCTACTGTAAAAATAAATTTGTACCTTTTCACAAATGCATTGCATGCTTTCTTTAAAAATAGAGCAAAAGAGGGACACCTGGGTGGCTCGGTCATTAATTGTCTGCCTTCGGCTCAGGTCATGATCCCAGAGTCCTGGGATCAAGCCTGCATCGGGCTCCCTGCTCAGCGGGAAGCCTGCTTCTCCCTCTTCCTGCCACTCCCCCTGCTTGTGTTCGGTCTCTCTCTGTCAAATAAATAAAATCCTTAAAAAAAAAAAAAAAGGCAAAAAAGAGCAGTAACCTCCTTTGGTGCTCCATTTTGAGCTTGAGCTTGGTGTTTTTTGTTTTGTTTTGTTTTTTTAAAGATTTTATTTATTTGAGAGAGAGAGAATGAGAGATAGACAGCACGAGAGGGAAGATGGTCAGAGGGAGAAGCAGACTCCCCGCTGAGCAGGGAGCCCGATGTGGGACTCGATCCCGGGACTCCAGGATCACGACCTGAGCCGAAGGCAGTCGCTTAACCAACTGAGCCACCCAGGCGCCCGAGCTTGGTGTTTTTAATAAGATGGTTGCTAACACCATTTTGTGTTCTGTCGCATGCCTGCATAGGTTGGGTTGCAGTAACACCTCAGTGTAAGGACAGACTGCATCTCCGAGGCTACACACCTCAAGGAACGGTTCTGACAGTCCGGCCCCCTCTCTTGCCACATATTGTTAACATCAAAGGAGAGCGCCTCAAGAGAAGTGTGGCCTATAAAACCAAGAAGCCTCCTTCCCTTGTGTACAATCTACAGAAGAAGAAAAAATAGATAAATAGGTGAAGTTGATCTTGTTCACACTGAATATTAACTATATTAGACATAACTACATACACTGAATTGTATTAAATATAACTACAATAAAGCTCTCTTTGCTCCCACCCTTTTTAAACCACCCAAGACTGCCTGTTTGTAATGTATTGAATTTGTAAATACAAGTTTTTTTTTTGTAAGATATGTATTTGCGACCCAAATATACCTAAAAAGGAGTTCAGCCACATTCAAGTTTCTCGCACTACTTATTTATTAAGACCAGTTAGAGGGCACCTGGGTGGCTCTGTTAAGCATCTGCCTTCCGCTCAGGTCATGATACCAGGGTCCTGGGATCAAGCCCCACATCGGGCTCCCTGCTTAGCAGGAAGCCTGCTTCTCCCTCTCCCATTCCCCCTGCTTGTGTTCCCTCTCTCGCTGTGTCTCTGTCCGTCAAATAAATAAATAAAATCTTTAAAAAAAAAAAACAACAACAAAAACAGTTGTTGGGGCACCAATCTGGCTCAGTCAGAGAAGCATTCAACTCTTGATCTCAGGGTCATGAGTTTGAGCCCCATGTTGGGGATAGAGATTACAAAAAAAAAAACTTAAAAAAAAAGACCAGACGTCATTTATTTGCAGCCTAATTGAGAGAGCAACACAACAGTTGGCATATGAAAAAATGGCAAAAAATGAATTTGTCCAAAATATATTGGCTTAAGTAAGATAGAAGTGAATAGGTTCCTCTGCTCCGTATAATCATCCAAGTATCCAACTGGTGGAACATTCCGTGGCTTCTTCTCTAGGTCTAAGGTGATGCAGGTTGTCAACCCTTCCCAGCAAGTGGCAAGAGGGAAAGTGAGTAAGAACACACAGTTTCCCTATTTCAAAGAAGGGGGAAATGTTGGAAATTGCACACATTCCATACCGTCCATTGGTCAAGTCACAATGGTCACACCCACCCACAACAGAGCTGAAAGATGTTGGAAATGGAGACCATTTGGGGTTTTTATTACTTAGGGGAGAATGAACACTGGAGAATCAAGTAGATACCTTACATAATCCTACCTGAAAATCTTAAAAAGATTCAGGTTATATCTTTGTGACATCCAGAGCCTATTCTGCAGTTATCAGAGCACTTAGAACCATTTTATCAACATCTGCCTGTATATACTGTATAACATTACATCAGTCAGATGTCTACCTTTTATTCCTAGCTGAGTAAGTAGCACTGTAGCTGTGTACAGTGAACAATTGGCAAGTCAAGTCCCAGATCCCAATGTTGAGATAAATGCTAGTGGGATTAGCTGGCCTGAAATGCAGTCAGATCCATGCATTTCCTGTAGACTAAGGTTTACCATAAAATTAATAAACATACCTATGTTCTCAGTCAATGGGTATCCCCCAGCCCCCATCTCACTGAGACAGCTTAGAATAAATGGTTAGCATTTTAAGGAGCAACTTGTAAAAACTAGATCTCGCTTGCATCATGTTTCATAGAAAATACTATTGGCATTTTGGGGAAAGGAGCTCTTTATGTGTAACCCTGCATTTCAGTATGACAGCATCCCTCATCCCCAGATAATAAATGCCAGTCAGTAACAACTCCCGCTGCCCCATTAGTCATTGTGACAAAGAAAAAGCACCTCTCAGGCATCTGGGTGTCTCAGTCAGTTAAAGGTCTACCTTTGGCTCAGGTCATGATCCCAGGGTCCTGGGTTCGAGTCCTGCATCGGGCTCTCTGTTCAGCAGGGAGTCTGTTTCTCCCTCTGCTCCTCTCCCCAGCTCATGCTCGCTCGCTCTCAAAAATAAAAATCTTAAGAAAAAAAAAAAAAAAGTACCTGTCACATTTCCAAGCCCACCCTCTAGAGGGCGGTAGCTTCCCAAATTGAGAAAATCAATTTCTAGTTGCTTTTATTTTAGAAAAAATGAAATACGATTAATTTTACAAGTTAAAAGTCTGGCATTTGTATAAAAATATAGAACCTATGAACTGATGCTGTCATTACCCCAATAACTTCTGAATATTTTAGAAAGCAAAGCATTCCTCCTTATCGTCTCTAAGCTTTTAGGCCTCCTAACAAAGATCCAGTTTTTCAATGTTCTTAATTTAGATTCTCAGATCTCTTTTAACTCTAAAATTCAATGGTTTTGTTTTATAAAGCTTGACTGAAGCAGATGTTCCAGTATACCTTGCTAGAAGTTTCAAACAGTACAGTTTACTCGGCAAGTTTAGTTTCCCTGGTTATATTAGTTAATGTCTTCAGGTCTTCATTTTCTCACTTATAACAGGAGGGAAAGACATTAGATTTTTCTTAGTCCTTGTATAATTCTCAGCAAAAACAGGCAGGAAAGCCAGGGAAGAGTGGTTCCAATACCACAGACAAAAATGAGGCCCCATACCTAGACAGTCGAGGACTTCTGCTAGGATCCGTGTTAACTTACTCCATATTCTGCCAACCTCATGCAGCCCAGGATCACTGCTGGTATATTCAACTGCTCCACAGTGGATGTAACTTTAAGTTGTTACTGTGTTGGTTTCTGAGCATTAGTCAGCTTCATGATACTTCTTAATCTAGTAATCTAAGTATGGAGAGCTCCCTTGAATCAGTAATCATGCAGGAATAAGTAACGAGGAGAAATTAATGGCAAAGGGTCAGGACAGCCCACTCACTTTTCCACAAAACAGATGGTTTCGAGGGGCTAGAAAACAATTAAGCACATTTATACTAGATCATTTACAATTTCTGCAGCTGTGTGGCATTCAGCATGTCACCTCTTTTGTATTCCTGACACCTAAAGGAAGTAAAATATGTGCCATCAAAGGTTTTTGACTTCTATGTAATATTAAACTCAAAGTTTTTTTTTTAAAGTTACACCTTATCTCTTCCCCTCCTTGAAACAGCAGCATTTCCTTCCAAGTTCCCGAAACAGTTTAACACATTTTGTATTTTTAATCACCATAAATGGCCATTAGAACTTTACTGTGGGGGCGCCTGGGTGGCTCAGTCAGTTAAACATCTGCCTTCGGCTCAGGTCATGATCCCAGGGTCCTGGGATCGAGTCCCACATCGGGCTTCCTGCTCCGTGAGAACCCTGCTTCTCCCTCTCCCACTTCCCCTGCTTGTGTCCCTTCTCTCGCTGTCTCTGTCAAATAAATAAATAAAATCTTGAGAAAAAAAATAACTTTACTGTGTAGTTCCCCCAGAGTCTAAATTTGTTTATGTTACTTGCAACGCTCACTTCCCATGACAACCAAGGAGAAGTAGAGCCCAGATGCAATCCTGTGGGCTTGTGTTTCTGGATCGTTCAGACACTGATTACAAAATGGAGATCAAGGCCAGTTTCCTGCAGATGACTAACTTGGAGCTCCCGCTGTGCCAGCCATGGTAGAGCTGTTATTGCTTCACTGAGTAGGCACCCAGCGCCCAAGCTGGGGCGAGCTGGTTCGTAGACAGCCTCTGATCATTTATCCTGGCTTCCCTCCCACTTGGCTCTGCCTTGTGGAGCAATAGAATCATTTCCATTCTTTCTCAGACTGTTCCATTTTCTCTTGGCTGCTTTCCTCCTCCCAGGGGGATTGTTTTCTCAACTGTCAAAGAGTAATGCTTAAACATTAAAAACAAGACCTCACACTCATGTGAATCGAATGGAGAGCACCTCTGCCTGCTCTTAATGTCTCTGTGTCATGTTGTCTGTCCCATTAATGTCCTGTAGTGATAGGGGAATGGTTCAAGATTAATATTTGAATACCATATAGGAATGATGCCTCATTTTTCCCTTCGTGTTGAAGAGCATTGTTATTCTCTCATTTTGTACAAGAGATTCATGATCTGAATATTCCTAAGTCTGTCTAGAGCATCCTTAAAATACCCATGGCTTGGACCCCCAGGTTCCTGTTTTTCAGAAGCTTCCTTTTCTCTCCCAAATAATTCTCAGGATTTACCTTGTAAGTAATCAACCTAGTGGAAGAATTTCTTTGGTCTTAATATTCTCACTGGTAGATGCCATAGATACGATGCTTAGTCGTAGACATTATCAGTACTTCTAGCCAGTAGCTGTGGTAAATCTGAAAAGCCAGGCCACACACACACAAAAAAAAGATACACATGCACTGGAGAACACATCATCAGGTGATCTGGGAAGTGAGGGACTGCCAAGATCCTTTCTAACTTTTCAGTAAGTCCCTGGAAAATAGGCATTCAATGAATAATTGAATGAATTAGGAGAATGAGGGGATTTTCTTGTTTGGTTGGGTTTTGCCTTCCCTGGAAAATAGCAACAGAGCAGACTTAAATTTGCTTAGTAGAGGGGCACCTCAGGCTCAGTCGGTTAAGCATCTGACTCTTGATTTTGGCTCAGGTCATGATCTCAGGGTTGTGAGTTGGAGCACCGAACTGGGCTCCGCACTGGGTGGGTGTGGAGCCTGCTTAGGATTCTCTTTCACTCTCTCTCTGCCTCTATCCTCCACATGTGCACACACACATGTGCACTCTCTTAAAAAAAATTTTTTTTTTTTGCTTAGTAGCATTTGCATTCTTTTAGGGTTTCTTCCTTTCCTGTATAAGGGCACCACCTCATGGTAGTTGTATTTTAGACTGTTCATGTTTGCTATGATGATATTATAGCTCATACATCTTTTTATTCCTTTACATTATAATAATAGTAGCTATCTCTTATATAGCACATACAATGAGCCAGACACTGTTTTAAGTGTTTTACATATATTAGCTGAATCCCTACAGCAAACTCCATGCAGGAGATACTATTATTACCTGCATTTACAGATGGGGAAACTAAGGCACAAGTAATTTGCCCAGGGTCACACACCTAATGAACAATGGAGCTGTGATTCAAACAAACCCAAGCAGTCTAGGTTCAGTACCCCTGTGGGTTTAATTATACAGGGAAACTGACTTTTTTCCCTTTCATTGTACAGTTCTATGGATTTCAATATAGATATGTCTGTGTACCGACCACCACAATTAGGATACAGAACAGTCCCATCAGATAGCACCCAGGTTTCTAACCACTACACGGTATGTCCTCTATATGTGGGAACACATCACAAGTCTAAAGGAGAGAACTTTTCAACCTCAAGGGGGAAACATGTTATCTCAGAAAGACCACTTTGAAGACCTCCAAAAGCAATGACACAATTTCCATGGAAACTGTAACTGCCACATTAATTCTTTCTGGCTTCCTTTGAATTCTACTATGCACAATTCTACTGTGAGAAGAGTATTTCTCAGGGCTAGGGCAGAGTGTGTGTGTGTGTGTGTGTGTGTGTGTGTGATGTGCTATTATTCTCTTGCTGTCTTACTTCAGCAATGCTGAACAAACATCAAGTGTCCCAGTGTGATTTCCTTGCTCTTACCATCTCAGATAGCTTTAAATCAACTGTGCTTTCGTGGCTGGCTGGGAATCTTTCCACAGTGCTAGTGAGCTTTGCCAAGTACCACGGACAGATCACAGCATGAGTGGAGATCCTGAACCACAGTTCTGATTAAGAAAATAGTAAATTAAATACACAGGAAATCTGGAATGCAAACATCCAAAGAATTATACCACTAAATTACCACAGAAAAGAAACCGATTTTTAAGTCCTGACTCTACTAGTGACATAGAATTAGAACTGTATTAGAACAGAAGAACTCTATTCACAAATCAAATAGCTTCAAATACCAAATTGATCTGGTCCTGAGCTTGTGTAAATGGGCTTGCCTTTTCTACTTGTATAGCACTCATCCTATTCCTGTTCATTTTTACATCTTACTTTCACTAAAAGGGAATCCTAAAAACTTTCTATTATCTCCAGTTTTTCTCAGCATTTAACATCAGGCTTAAAAGAAGTTTTTTTCTTCCCGTCTTTGACTTTAAAACTCCATGATTACACAACAGGAAGGAAAATTAGAGAAATGGGACTTTTCTCTAAAATGCCAGATAAAAGATGTATTTTGCTGAAACACTAGCTAAAGAAAATGTCTTTTTCACCAAACAAATAAAGCTATTATGTAAAGCTAATTCTGAGAAATGTGAAAATTTTCAGCATGGGAACTTGGATGAGACTGTTCAACAAAGGAAAACTATGCCTAATGGCCCCGTTTACCCACTAATTCCCCCAATAGGCACGGGTTAAGTCACTTCTAGGTAGTTGCTCATTTGTTCACTGGAAATGCTTTTTTTTTTTTAAGATTTTATTTTTTTATTTGACAGAGAGAGCACAAGCAGGGGGAGCGGCAGGTAGAGGGAGAGGGAGAAGCAGACTCCCCGCTGAGCAGGGAGCCCGATGTGGGATCATGACCTGAGCCGAAGGCAGACGCTTAACCTACTGAGCCACCCAGGCACCCTGGAAATGCTTTTTTATTAACCAGATTGAGGGCATTATTAGGTTTGTATCCTTATCTATCGCTGGGTAACAAACTAAGTGACAAACCAAAACTAAGTGGCTTTACACAAGCATTTATTTGCTCCCATTCCTTAGTTCGGCATTTTAATCTAGGCTCAGCTCAGGGACTCTTCTGCTCTACAGGGACATGCACTTGCAGAGTTCACTGTACATCAGGAGCTCCGGCTGGAATGGTTGTAATAGCTAGGAAACCTGGGCCTTTTTCCAGAGGTCACTCGTATCTACTGTGTCTCACCCTAAAGCTTGTTTACAAACCTGTGACAGTGTTCAGAAAGAGCATGAGAGAAGAGGCAAGCCCTCCAGGAGCTGAAGCTCAGAAGCGACACGTCACTCCGCTGCATTCTATTGGTCAAAGCAAATCAAAATGGCAGCACAAATTCAAGATGACTGGAAGTGCTACCAAGAATCTGTGCACCAGATTTTATCTACAAGTATCAGGCATGTTCATCACCTTGAGGAAAACGCAGTGTAACATGCTATCTATTCTAACAACCTTATGAAGAGAATCCCCTGTAAATCTGCAAAATAAGGAATTTGGTGCTAGTTTAAATTTACCTGCTATATGTACCTATAGGTCAGGTACAAATAGCAGCTATGTGACTGAGGAAAGGAGGGAGGAAAAGACTATGGAATGTTGATGCCATCATAAATCTTTTAGGAATATTGGAGTTTTTTTAAATATTTTTTTAAAGATTTTATTTGTCAAGGGGGGGATAGAGGGAGAAGCAGGCTCCCCGCTGAGCAAGGAGCCCCATGCGGGACTTGATCCCAGGACCCCGGGATCCATGGGGGTGCTCCATGTGGGTGGAGATAGGCTAGATTTGAATCTGAATGGATTTTTTTTCACTTTAAGTTTGTGCGAGTAATACATGCACAGTTTAAAACAATATCCCTGGGGCACCTGGGTGGCTCAGTCAGTTGGGCATCTGCCTTGGCTTGGGTCATGATCTTGGGGTCCTGGGATCAAGACCCGCATTGGGATCAAGACCCATGTTGGGTTCCCTAATGCTTAGTGGGTAAGCCTGCTTCTCCCTCTCACTCTGCCATTACCCTGTTTGTGCTCCCTCTCTCTCTCTCTCATATAATCTTTAAAAAAAAAAAAAAAAAAGAGGATGCCTGGGTGGCTCAGTCAGTTAAGCGTCTGCCTTCGGCTGGGGTCATGATCCCGGGGTCCTGGGATAGAGTCCCACATCGGGCTCCCTACTTGGCAGGGAGTCTGCTTCTCCCTCTACCCCTCCCCCCTGCTTGTGTGTTCTCTTTCTCTCACTCTCAAATAAAATCTTTTTTTTTAAGATTTTATTTATCTATTTGACAGAGAGAGACACAGCAAGAGAGGGAACACAAGCAGGGGGAGTGGGAGAGGGAGAAGCAGGCTTCCCGCGGAGCAGGGAGCCCGACGTGGGGCTCGATCCCAGGACCTTGGGATCTTGACCCAAGCCGAAGGCAGACATTTAACTGACTGAGCCAGCCACCCAGGTGCCCCTCAAATAAAATCTTAAAAAAAAAAAAAAAAAAAAAAAAGCAAATAGCTACCCACAGGGGCACCTGGGTGGCTCAGTGGGTTAAGCATCCAGCTCTTGGTTTTGGCTCAGGTCATGATCTCGGGGTCATGGGATCAAGCCCTGTGTCGGTCTCTGGGATCAGCTCGGGAGTCTGCTTGACATTCTTTCCCCTCCCTTCTCCCTCCCCCTCCGCTCCTTCCCCAGCTCATGCTCATTCTCTAAAATAAATCTTTAGCTCTTACTTCTTCCCCGGACTCTTTGGTAGTCTGTCAGCGGGAGAACCTTGTCGCCATCCCCTCACCTCCTCCAGCCCCAAGGAACCCTATAAATCTCAGTCATGTGTGAGTGCATCTCCATCCACATGGTCCAGGCTGGTGTCCAGATCAGCAATGCCTGCTGGGAGCTCTATTGCCTGGAACATGGCATCCAGCGCAATGGCCAGATGCCAAGTGACAAGACCATCGGGGAAGATGACTCAACACCTTCTTCAGTGAGACTGGCACTGGCAAGCATGTGCCCAGGGCCGTGTTTGTAGACCTGGAACCCAGGGTCATTGATGAAGTTTGCACCAGCACCTATTGGCAGCTCTTCCACCCTGAGCAGCTCATCACTGGCAAGGAGGACGCTGCCAACAACTATGCCCAAAGGCACTACACCATTGGCAAGGAGATCATTGACCTTGTCTTGGACCACATTCAAAGGCTGGCTGACCAGTGCACAGGTCTTCAGGGCTTCTTGGTTTTCCACAGCTTTGGAGGAGGAACTGGTTCTAGGTTCACCTCCCTGCTGATGGAATGTCTCTCTGTCGATTATGGCAAGAAGTCCAAGCTGGAGCTCTCCATTTACCCAGCCCCCCAGGTTTCCACAGCTGTAGTTGGGCCCTACAACTCCATCCTCACTACCCACACACCCTGGAGCACTCTGATTGTGCCTTCATGGTAGACAATGAGGCCATCTATGACATCTGTCGTAGAAACCTCGATATTGAATGCTCAACCTACACTAATCTAAATAGGTTGATAGGTCAAATTGTGTCCTCCATCACTGCTTCCCTCAGATTTGATGGAGCTCTGAATGTTGATCTGACAGAATTCCAGACCGACCTGGTGCCCTACCCCCGCATCCACTTCCCTCTGGCCACCTACGCCCCCGTCATCTCTGCTGAGAAAGCCTACCATGAACAGCTGACTATAGCAGAGATCACCAACGCAAGCCTTGAGCCAGCCAACCAGATGGTGAAATGTGACCCTCAGCATGGTAAATACATGGCTTGCTGCCTGTTGTACTGTGGCGACGTGGTTCCCAAAGATGTCAATGCTGCCATTGCCACCATCAAAACCAAGCGTACCATCCAGTTTGTGGACTGGCGTCCCACTGGCTTCAAAGTGGGCATTAATTACCAGCCTCCCACTGTGGTGCCCGGTGGAGACTGGCCCAGGTACAGTGCGCTCTGAGCATGCTGAGCAACACCACAGCCATCACTGAGGTCTGGGCTTGCCTGGACCACAAGTTTGACCTGATGTATGCCAAGCGTGCATTTGTTCACTGGTATGTGGGGGAGGGCATGGAGGAAGGGAGAGTTTTCTGAGGCCCATGAGGACATGGCTGCCCTTGAGAAGGATTATGAGGAGGTTGGAGCGGCTAGTGCTGAGGGAGAGGATGAGGGTGAAGAGTATTAACCTGTCTGCTACGATTTTACACTCCATTGTCTTGGGACTGTCTTATTTCTGTTCTGGAAGCTGTCTGTTGTGGCCCTAACTTGTCAATAAAAGTGATGTTTCTATTTTTTAAAAAAATTTAATTAAAAAATAAAATAAATCTTTAAAATATGTATATGGCTATCCACATAATATAGTGGCTTATCTAAAACTGCCAGCTTAAAAAAAATGCCAGTTTATGCTATCTCAGAACTAGGATTAAGTAGGATTAGGGCACAGTTCTTTTATCGTAGTTTACTTCTTTTTCAAAAAGGTGAAATTAATCTGACTACTGATGGTAAGCTTCTCATAGGGTCTTTAATAAATATAAACTGATTAGAAGTTATGATAGCCTGTTTAGAGTGCCCTTTTTATCATGTTAATAGGGCACTGTAAATTGAGAACATTCAGATTAGGCGGATATCCCTTTGATCACTCCTAATTGCTCCTTTTATTTTTATAACATCCATTTCCCCACATATTCACTTAATCAAAATGGCAGTGTGGCACAAACCTGCCACTTCCTACTGTGACATCAAGCAATGTACTTGTCTGTAGGATGCAATGTGGGAGTAATAACCTACTTCTTAGTGATGTTGAGGGGTTGAGTTAATGTGATGTGCTTAGAACTGTGCTTGGTGCTTATAAAAAAGTACTTATACTCCTAGATGCTAATGCAGGATCTCTAAGCCCATGCAGTGTTTCCCAATGACTTGAGTTGTTTCACATGGATCATGAGTTAAGTCCTACCTACCTACTCTTACATGAGATCAGCCATTTTATTTCTCTTCAACAGCTTCCTTTAATGGAATTTCATACTTCTGTGCACAGGGCACAGAACATCTCATCAGAAAAATTGTTCTTTTATGCCAATAAGACTCCCGTTGGGCTCCCCACACAGGGCAAATAGACATGGCCCAGCTAGTTATATCTTATGCTCAAATTACAATTCCTTAATATGTCATTATATGGATAATACATTCACACCAGTAATGTTAGCTGAGTGTGAAGTGCTATTGCCTACCTGCATCTATGCTGAACATTAAATGTTGGGAATATTATTCATCATTCTGTTATTTTAAGCAACACTAAATTAAACATTCCAAATATATACATCTTCTGTGTTAAAAAAAAAGTTTTAACATAAAAAGTACAAGACTTGATTACTACTAGAAAACCTGAAGGAAGTTCTATCTTAAGCACACAAGCACAGGGGCGCCTGGGTGGCTCAGTCCTTAAGCGTCTGCTTTCAGCTCGGGTCATGATCCGAGGGTCCTGGGATCAAGCCCCACATCAGGCTCCCTGCTCCGCGGGAAGCCTGCTTCTCCCTCTCCCACTCCCCCTGCTTGTGTTCCCTCTCTCCCTGTGTCTCTGTCAAATAAATAAATAAAATCTTTTAAAAAAAAGAACACAAGCACAAACTAACATAATTTGTAAGACTGTAAGATAAATAACGGTCCTCTGAACCTTACTTCATATGGTTTCCATTCTCAGAATACTTGCAGGTTGTCAACCAACTTTGGCATAAAGATGTCAGAGAAATAGGCATTAAAGAGATTAAATCATGACATTCACCCTTTGGAACATTATGCAATAGTTACAAAGAATGAGGAAGTTCCTAACTACTGACAAAGATCCCCAAATTCTGCAAATTGTGAAATATCAATAATCCCATTTGTCAAAAGCAAAAAAATCAAGTATTTTAATGTGTATACAAATATGGAGGTAAAAAGTTAACAGTAAACCATTAAAAGTAGTTAAGTCTAGAGAACAAATGAGAGTAAGAGGGTTAACAGGAAGAGAGCTAGTCAAGATGGATTTTAACATTTTTAATGAGAATTTAGTTTCATATGCATTATGTGATTTTTAAACAGCAACTAGGGCACACACACTAAGAAATAAAAGGTGTGGCATTTCAAAATTAATACAAGAATTAGGATACTGTTCTTTAAAATTGCCCCTTCTGGTGGTGGAATCTTGACCACTGGTAAATTTCCACCTGCAGTTGATACCTTAAGACATTCCAGGGTGCCTGGGTGGCCCAGTTGGTTAAGCAACTGCCTTTGGCTCAGGTCATGATCCTGGAGTCCCTGGATTGAGTCCCGCATCGGGCTCCCTGCTCGGCAGGGAGTCTGCTTCTCCCTCTGACCCTCCCCCCTCTCATGTGCTCTCTCTCTCAAATAAAATCTAAAAAAAAATTGACATTCCAGAAAGCTTCCATAATTTTATAGTACTGTTATGACTTAAGCAGAGAGAAATTTGATATATCTGAGTTTCAAAGTATTTGGTCATTAAGTAAGAACCTTCAGTGTTTTAAGACTCTAAGTCTCATGAAGGGAGCCAGAAAGGGCGTCCCCCCAACTGGCTGAATTGGAGTAAAGTGAATGACTGCCAGATAACACAGGAAACAAGAACTGGGCTCTACCAGAAGGAAAAGCTCTTCCTGACAGAACACCAGTGAACACAGAAGGTATAACTGATTCAAGCAAAAATAATTATATGCTAAAATCACTGGGTTTGTTGATACTTTCAGTATATCCTCCCACAGAGGGGCGCCTGGGTGGCTCAGTCGCTAAGCGTCTGCCTTCGGCTCAGGTCATGGTCCCAGGGTACTGGGATCGAGCCCCCCATCGGGCTCCCTGCTCAGCAGGAAGCCTGCTTCTCCTTCCCCCACTCCCCCTGCTTGTGCTCCCTCTCACTGTGTTCTCTGTCAAATAAATAAAATCTTAAAAAAAAAAATTATCCTCCCACAGAATATTATGAAGGGGAAAAAAAAAGTAAGAGAAATCTGGTGGACAACACCTTAACCAAGTAAGAGTTAACACTAATAATGGGATAAACTGACACAATGTATGCCATCTGGTGTAATGCACCAATATTTAGTATTCCTGCCAAAATGCATAACCTGAATTGAGGTATGAGGAAATAGTAGGCTCAGGTCTTGATCCCAGGGTCCTGGGATCGAGTCCCACATCAGGCTCCCTGTTCCTTGGGAGCCTGCTTCTCCCTGTGCCCCTCTCTCTCTCTCTCTCATGAATAAATAAAAAGTTTAAAAAAATAAATAAAAGGAGGAAATAGTAGAATAATCTAAATTAAGAAACACTCCTTAAACAGCTGGCATGAACTCTTCAAACTCTTATTACTGTTGTGAAGAACAAGTTAGGGAGTTGTTCTAAATTAGATTTATGCGATCTGAAGAGAAACCAGAGGAAATTCGAGGAAATTGAAGAGATGAGACAACTAAATGCAATGGATAATAGGAACAGGGGGATTGTTAAAGGTTAGTATTAAGACATTTGGGGCGCCTGGGTGGCTCAGTTGGTTAAGCGACTGCCTTCGGCTCAGGTCATGATCCTGGAGTCCCGGGATCGAGTCCCGCATCGGGCTCCCCGCTTAGTGGGGAGTCTGCTTCTCCCTCTGACCCTCTTCCCTCTCGTGCTCTCTATCTCTCATTCTCTCTCTCTCTCTCAAATAAATAAATAAAATTAAAAAAAAAGACATTTGGCATAATTTGAACATAGATTGTAAGAGAAATACTCTATCATTCTTAAAAGTCCTAAATTTGATAACTGGAGTGTGGTTGTGCAAGAGAATGCCCTTATTCTTAGGAGACACAAACTGAAATATTCAGAAATAAAAAGGTATGCCACTTAATTTCTGGTGGTTCAGCAAATAATACATACATAACATATAGAAGCAAATGTGAGTGAATCCAAATGATACACAAAATTTCAAGGTACCATTGCTGCAATTTCTCTAAGTTTGAATGTTTCTCAAAATAAAATTTAACAAAGTCTCTTTCTCAAGATTTACTATTTCCTGCTACTTGGGTTGACTCTCCTTGCATCCAGAAAAATACTCTCCTCTAGGAACCAAGAAATTTCTGCATTATCAATTTTTTTAAAGATTTTATTAATTTATTTGGTAAAGACACAGCGAGAGGGGGAACACAAGCAGGGGGAGAGGGAGAGCAGGCTTCCTGCTGAGCAGGGAATCTAATGTGGGCCTCGATCCCAGGACCCTGGGATCATGACCTGAGTCGAATGCAGACGCTTAACGACTGAGCCACCCAGGCGCACCAGAATTTTTTTTTAAAGATTTATTTATTTATTTATTTGACAGAGACAGAGAGAGACACAGCGAGAGAGGGAATACAAGCAGGAGGAGTGGGAGAGGGAGAAGCAGGGTTCCCGCTGAGCAGGGAGCCCAATGCGGGACTCGATCCCAGGACCCTGGGATCATGACCTGAGCTGAAGGCAGACGCTTAACGACTGAGCCACCCAGGCGCCCGTGCATTATCAGAATTTAAAAATTACAGTAAACCTACCATCATTAATTAGCTAAAATCAAGGAGAAACACACAGAAATACACACCACACACAATTCTTGGCCCAGGTAACTACTCTACCAAGGACCACATACTATTTTAGCTGCTTAATAAAGCAGTGAACATAAAAGCATTCTGACTCCCAATATATTACAATATAGTTTGACACAAAAGCCCATATACTACTTTAACATTAAAAGCTGTTTTGCAAGACAAACAGGTGAATTACA
Organism: Callorhinus ursinus; assembly: GCF_003265705.2. Taxonomy (NCBI): domain Eukaryota; kingdom Metazoa; phylum Chordata; class Mammalia; order Carnivora; family Otariidae; genus Callorhinus; species Callorhinus ursinus. The sequence goes on along the minus strand of NW_027397066.1, from coordinate 44,947,102 downwards.
CAACTTAATCCTGCCCAAATATAGAGGAAGGACTTCATGTATTTAAGGATAGTTACTCTGTTTGCCATGTAATGAAAGAGGTCCCCAGTAAAACTATATACCAAGCACCAGGCTAAATGCTTAATAAGCACTTAACACTCAAAGCCTCTCTGGACAGAAATTCCATGTCCCTTTTATAGCTGAAGGAATAGGTTCAGTAAAGTTAAAATGGTTTGCCCATTTTATACTGGTAAGGAAGAGAGGCCCATTGTGAACCCAGCTCTAACTCAAAGGCCCACAGAGCACCTGATGCAGTGCTCATTTGAAAAGGCAATTTCTTAACACTGAAACTTTCCCTTATTACCAAACACTAGTGCATTGTTCTTAGTACCTTCACCAATCTGCCTTTATGAAGCTGAGAATGAATGCTGTGGAGTACCCTAGGTGGATGCTCACCCAACTACACTGCAATTCTACCTACAAAGTAAGAGTCAAGCCCTCACTGAGACCTAGGGAGAAAAATAGATGGTCAACAGGTCAAGTGTAAATGTATGGCATATGTAAACATCATAAGAAGGGTAAGCCCCTGGGAAAGAAATAGAAAGGGACTGAAGAAAGACACTTGTAACCATTCCTTCACTCATTAAAGATAACAAACCAAGTCAGACATCAATAGCATTTATGTATTCAAGATAAATTCCCCACATATACTTGGTTGCGCAAACTTTCATGCTCCTTGTCACTGATTCTACCATACCAATAAAATAAATGCTGAGGGCGTCTGGGTGGCTCGGTCGTTAGGCGTCTGCCTTCAGCTCGGGTCGTGATCTCAGGGTCCTGGGGTAGAGCCCCGCATCAGGCTCCCTGCTCAGCAGGAAGCCTGCTTCTCCCTCTCCCACTCCCCCTGCTTGTGTTCCCTCTCTCGCTGTGTCTTTCTCTGTCAAATAAATAAAATCTTTAAAAATAAATAAATAAATAAACACTTGGAAATTCATTTTGCCCTTTGCCGATAAGGAGTCTTGCAAAAGAGGCTGGAGGGTGAATCACTCTCATCAATATGAAATATCCATTCTTTAGGACTCAGGACCTTCCAGGTCACTTGCTGTATCTGGACAGAATGCAATCCAGTTGTTTTGATGCTTTGCATAGCCAGAGGTTTCTCCATCACCCTCCCCCGTTTTTTTCAACTCAACAAAAACAAATTAAAACACATTTCTCCATTAACAAAAAAAGCAGACTCTTATTAAGATGGTTTATCACTTTCCTTTGAGTTTCATTAAATACAGCAAAATGCTTAAAACAGTACCTTGGCAGTCAACACTCAGTGTAACTCAACTTATTTTCCCTTCAATGCATCTTTTTCCAATTATGAGTCAAAATGTACTAACACCAGGCCTGCTACTGAGAAAGGGTATTTATGTCATAGCTGTTACAGGAACCTGTTGGGCAGTAATTACTATGTAAAGCATGCTATGAACTGTCTTCAGGTTGTTTTTCCCTGACCTCCATCTCCCAGAAAAGTACAGTATGGGAAGATACGGTCTGGACTACTACCCACTGGACTTGTTACCCCAAACAACAGATTGCCATGACCTTTCTACCTACCATGGGTTATCAGACATAGTAATTTTAGAATTAATATACTTGCAATTCTAGCAAAATAAATTTGGTTTCTTTGATACCTGACGTACCAATAATAAACAAAGGCATAAAATGCTTTTTTAAAACTTTATTTCAACATAACTATGCTTACAGAAATACACTCATATTGGTTAATAGAATGCAATTTAAGTTTAACTTATCCTACACAATTTGGACCAAAGACTTGGTACATGGTTTAAGCTTAAAAAAAAAAAAAAGGATTTGCAATCTGGTTTATTTTTCATCTATTACAAATGTATATAAAAGATCCTCCCATCAAATGCTGCTAAAGCAGGCAGCAAGAACCTTGAGATATTAACCTTTGGTTTGTCTCGGAAAAATAACACGTATTGCACTGTAAAAGTTTATAAAATTGGTGCAACAAAACATTGTTGTAATGTTTCAATGCCAGTTTACAAAGATCAATTAACTAATGGATGTTGAAAAGGGTGGGGAGAGCCTATGTACACAAGTGAAAATGTAAAAGCTATCTGATTTAGTTAAAATTGCATGTAGATTGCAAGTCTACACAAACCAGATAATTTACTGAATCTGAATTAACACTATCAGATCAGTTCATCTGCTGAGGTCAACAAGGAAACTGCACACACTAAGTGTTTTTCTGGTTTATGCAAAATTAAGTTTCTTCCCCAGTTTTTCAGTCCAGAACTGTTATTATACTACAGGCAAGGTATTCCTTCCATTGTCAACATTCATGGGGTGACATGTGATGAGGTCTACTTGGGTTTAAATTTATTTGCATTAGCACTTATATGCAAAATAGTCCCCAAAGTTAAAGACCACATGACTTTAGAAGTAACTCTAAAAAATAAAATGGCCCTTCTTGGAAGACTAGAACAAAACATCCAGCCATAGTTATAAGAAGGCTTATCAGAAATGTAGCCCCTTATGAATTACACCTCAATAAAAAAAGGTAGCCCCAAAGAAGCAGCTCTGAAAAGGGGAAAAAATATAACTTAAGATATCTTGAAGATCAATGTGAATATAGGTTCAGAAGATAAAAGAGATACATTTTCATAAGACTACCTAGGATTAGGCTTATAATGTATTCTAGTATTTCAAGTTTATCTCTAGTTACTAAACATCAATTTACAGATAACATATTCACTTTTTATTCCTTTAACAAAAGGGAAAATTCTAGTTTCAATTCTATCCAGTGGAGGGGAAACTGAGAAAACAAAGATTCAAACAGTTCCATGCAAATATCACATTTTTCAAATGGAAGAACTCCCAACTAAGCCAGAAGTTCATATTACTAATATATTTTTCATTGAAACAATTTTTAATAAGTACAATACATGGCATTAAGGTTCAGAACCTAATATAGGCCTGACAATCAAGTCCTTGTTTTCTGGAAGAAAGGCCTCAAGTCCCACTCAATTTCCAGTAACAATGTTTTCACAGATCAATTTAATAATAAGGGGTTTTAATTTCCTTCATATTTTGTTTTTAGCATTCTAGTCTTAAAAACTAGATAAGAAAATTAGTCCAATTCCCCAGAAATCTAATTTTTTTCTTTTGTAGCATGAAAGAATCCACAAAACCTCTTCCCCAAACTGATTCCCAATCTCCAATCTGTACTTAACGTGAGTCTTTTCATATAGAATGTAAAAGGTAACTTACATAAAATGTACCCATGAACATTAAAACTAGTTGTTAGAAAGATTTAACTAGCTTTATAATTTAAGTTTTAAAACATAAATATTTGCAGCTTGATCTTCTGTTGACAATGATTGTCGGAGCCGTGAATTCATCTAGAATTCAACATCATTTATAAATTCCCATTCATGCACACAAAACACACACCATTAACACACAACTTACTCCTCATGTCTTGAGAGAATCTTCTCTTCTTTAAATCTTTGGCCTCCCAGTCAATTCCAAGTTCAAATGTCTTTTAATTCAAACTTCACTCTCAGATTTTTAACAAGTTTTCCACCCACACTTCATCAATGCTTTTCCTAATCTTTCATGTTGCATTGCCAAACTCTGATACCTGCCTCAAAGAGATCACCAGATTAAAGAAAATAAATGAAATATAAAGTGGTTATTTCAGAACAGAACATGGGAGGATCAGAATTGTCCAAGATTCCCTACTGGGATCATACTTTGACTGAAATGAATTAACTGCTATCAGCAAGGAAAATCCCGTTGGATTCTTTCATATTCTTTGGCAACTGGCCAAAGAACCTACCAAGAAAGTTTTAGAAGTACACTCTTTCTTAATACAAAGTGCCCCCACAGGAACACCAGGATAGCTGCAATTCATCTGAGGCCTCACCTGTAGAAAGAGGCTGTCACGGGGACAGCCAGGACACCCACTAGTTTGTGGAGATCCCTGAGAAAGTGTGATTTTTTAAAATCTGGACTGTACTTAAGTTTCACCTGCCTTTTTCATTGTATTCATAGAAAGTAAGTAGCAGCTGGTCTACCAGCACTCATACTACCTCTCTCAACCTAGTTTGCTATGGCTTTGGAATCTCACAACTGATATTCTGTATAACTTGAAGGAGTAATTATGTCTCCTAATTCCAGGTTTGCAGTTTCCAAATATCACTTACAGTTCGTTATTCAGCTGAGTAGCCATATGGACACCAACCATCTATGGAAAAAGGTCTTCCTCAAAGATATATATGACTTAACACTGTACATCTAGGAAGTAGTTATACTAAAACAAGCCAAAAATTTTTACTTACGGTTGGTATCTGAGATAAAAATCCATTAAATATAGAGCCTAGTGGTTTATTTATTGTAAAGGTCAAAATGAGAGCTGTGAACTCACTATATCCTTTTAAAATAAATAACTTATGTGAAATACAGATTCTGGCATAGATATAAGATGTGAAATTCAAAATCAATGGATTGAACCTGCATGTTTCATTTGCTCACAAATTTGCACACACTAGTAATATTCTGCAAAAAAGACAATTGCAGCAAAGGAAAAAGAAAACTGCCCTTTTGCAAACACTAAAAGCATCCCTCCAAAGAGGACAAAATAAACATGCATATATATGTATAAAGTGTTACTGTTCAACAAATACTATTTCTAAAAAAAAAAATTGAACTGCATAGGTTAAAAAAAAAGAAACAAAAAACAATGTGCAACATCTAAAGCCATAAAAGCACAAAAAAAAAAACCACAAAAAAAAAAAACAAAAAAAAAAACACACCAAAATCATAATGACGATTAACATACACAAATAAGAGATATTGATCAAAAATCAGGAAGTAAATACCTGGACTGATACAATGTCCACTGTTGGGATAATTTTTCTTCAATTTAAATGTCTCTTCTCATCTCTAAAAAAATTTTAAAGTGCTAACTTTATATAAAGCAGGCAAATTCTTCAAGTAATTTGCTATTTAAGTATGCCAATTTTTATAGAACTAAACAAAGAACTAGAAAAAAACTAATGTGAAACAAGAAGACAGACATGGCAAGAAAAGTGACAAGTTACAGCCAGACAAAGCAACAGAATGCTACAATACCACCTTGGCCTTCTCATTTCAATTAAATGTATAAGCTAACGGACTGAGGTGTCTGCTGGTTTAGTACACTAACTTCCTTGGATTTGCTAAAATTTATCCATCAGTAAGTATAAAGTCCTAAGGAAAAGAGTGCCACTTAAAAATCAACATTGGACACTAATTAAAGCAATTTAAAAAAATAAAAGGTTGTCTACAACTATAAATGAATATTAAATGTAATAGATCTTATAAACTAAGAACTGAAGCCTTATCCTAAGTTTAATTACTCCTGCCCTTTAGCTGCTTTTTCAAGGAAGTATACATTAACCAAATGGCGATTGAGGTGCTTGCTGTAATCTTTTTCCTTTCTAAAAGAGCGATCACAGAAGATACAAACAAAATCTCCCTCAGCCACTTTGACTGCCAAGGTTTCCTTTGCATTTTTCCTGTTGGTTTCTTGTGGAACTGGCCGGGCCCCATTCAATCCAGAGTCATCACTACCCTCTGACATGTTGTCACTTAGATCACTTCCATCATGACTGTGGATGCCTTCATCTTCATCCATTTCCTGAGACTCATTTACTGCTACAGTGACAGAAGGTGATGTCACAGCAGTTTTGGACACTGCTTCGTGGTTTTCTATTGGTAGGGGAAGCAGCACTGGTGAAACTGGTTCTTCAACTGCTGGGTCTTTGCCAGGGGGATTCTCTGTTTTGTTCTCATCAGTGTCCATTTCCATTTCACAAAGCACAGCGTCAGCCTGACACTTAACATCTAAAATTTCACCCTCTGGCATAGTCAAGTTTTGTTCAGAGGATGAAATATTGGCAGATTCCTTGATAATAGCAGCAAGACCAGCTAGACTCTTCTCTGCCTCTTCTACTTTTTGAAGAGGGGCTTCTTTGCTTCCTTCGCCTTCAGTGAATAATTTTTGGTCTTTTGACTCCTCTTCTTTTAAGTTTTCCTTTGGCGGTGGTGTTGATGGTGGTGAGAGATCCTGTGCACCTGCACTTTCCTTTAGAAGCTGGCTATCTTTGACAGGCACTAAGCCAACTTCAATAAGGACTTGCTCCTTCCGTGCCATTTCACTCTGCATGTTGGACTTTTCCTTTTTATCTTTTCGAGGAGACTTTTTGGGACTTGGTTCTATGTGAAGAGGAGGCTCTGTGGGAGGAGGAGGCTCCATCTGATCAACCTCCAGCTGAGTGGGCCCCATGGGAGGAGGTGGCTCTGTCTGAGCAGGCCCTATCTGAGCAGACTCCATTGGAGGAGGAGGCTCCATCTGACCAACATCCATCTGAGCAGACTCCATGGCAGGGGGTGGCTCCACCTGAGCAAGCCCCCTGGAAGAAGGCTCCAAATGAGAAGGCCCCTTGGAAGCAGGCGGCTCCATCTGAGAAGGCCCCTTGGAAGGAGAAGGCTCCATCTGAGAAGGCCCCTTGGAAGGAGAAGGCCCCTTGGAAGGAGAAGGCCCCTTGGAAGGAGAAGGCCCCTTGGAAGGAGAAGGCTCCATCTGAGCAGGCCCCCTGGAAGGAGAAGGCTCCATCTGAGCAGGCCCCCTGGAAGGAGAAGGCTCCATCTGAGCAGGCCCCCTGGGAGGAGAAGGCTCCATCTGAACAGGCCCCTTCTGAGCAGGCTCCTTTTGAGCAGGCTTGCTGCCTTTTTTACTTGACTTATTTTTCAGACTTTTCTTCTTTGTACTTTTTTTCGTGCAAGTAGTTTGCTTTTTAGTCTCCTCTACTTTGCTATCAGCTTTTGGCACTTCCTGACTATTTTTGGATTTGCTTTCTGCCTTCTTTTTCTTTTTTGTCACAGGTTCCTCATCATTAACAGGATCTTTTAAGGAATGGGCTTCAGCTTCCATCCTCCTTTTGCTTTTCTTGGTTTTACAGGTTGTTTCTGAATTATTTCCTGTATGCACATCCATTTCTTTAGTTTCCATTGCGGATTTGCGAGTTCTGGTAGTCACTTGAGTTGAAGCATTACAAGACCTTTTCTCTTTTGAAACATTATCTTTCTTCTCCACTTTTACAGACCTCTCATTCTTCTTTCCAGCCACATCCCCCTTTATTTTTGTCTGTTCTGTTTCTTTTTTTTCATTGGTCATATTCTTATCAGGCAGGTCAGCCTCTCGCTTTTTGGTTTTCTTTAGTTTCACTTTTGAGACATCCATTGTTTTATTAGGACAAGTAGGATGCTTGGATTTGAAGTGATACTGCAGATTACACTTCTTGGAAGCTGCATAGTCGCACACAGGGCAATTGAACTGCCGTGGATTAACATGTAGCTCTACATGTTTTTTGAAGTTACTTCTATCTGCTGTTTTGTAGTCACAATGTGGACAGTTAAGAGGTTTAGGCCCATTATGAACCTGTCTTGCATGGCGGGTTACTTCATGTTGATTAGAGGCCACATAACTGCACTGATCACATTTAAATGGCTTCTCACCTGAAGGTAAACAAGAGATGTTAGAGAGAACATAGATTAAGAAATGAATTCAAGCTCTTATTAAAATATAAGGAATTGGATATGTTAAAACAAACACACACACAAGCTATTCATTGAAAAGACTGTATCATGCACTTTACATTTACCATATTTATTTGTAGATCTTTTCTCTACCCCTTGACAATGACTCTCATACCAAATGGAGGAACAATGACCTCATTTAACCATCCTCTCCTAAAAAGTTCATCAAGCTAGAGCTCTCAAACACTGTAAGAGAACAATGAATCATCAAGAAGTACACAACAACTACTGGCACAGTTGGTTGGGCTCTGGATGTGAATTTTGGGGCAAGGGCACTCAAAGAAAAAAATAATTTTATTTTATTATTTTATTTTTTTGAGAAAAGATAATTTTAAATGTTTTATGTTTAGTTAAAACAAATGACAATGGAGTAGAATATATAATTCCCATACATTTTTAAGATAAATCTTGAGACTTCAAAAGTATCTTACACTCCAGGTTATACTCTCAGACCTTAGATGTAGAAGTTGTAAAAGTTTTAGCCTCAGGAACAAAGGGCCTTTTCTTTAAATTTAACCCTTTTGTCCATCCCAGCAGGATAGAGTCAAGCTTCACTCAGAAAAACTAGTCCAATGCCAGAATTGCTATTTTAAAGCAAAAACATAGCAAAGCCAGAAACTTTTTGATTTTTCCCTACCTTCTTTTAACAAATGGGTAAAGAAACAACATAGATAAGGGCATACAAATAGATATGGTATGTAAAATAATCGAACAAAGTCATGATCACAGATCATAGGTACATACAAAACCAAAACCACCCCCACCCCCAAAATTAAAGGTACAAGATTAACACATTCTACCTGAATACATACCCATCTAGATCACACTCTAGTAAATATTACCAAATGGTATCCATACCCCACTGGTCCAATGGAATGCATAGTAGAAAAATGGAAATTGACATTTATGAAAATTCATCTCTGAAACATTCTCAAATTCATATCAAATCTAATTTTTTCATAAAGCAAATTTCTCAGACATTAAGTAAAACCATGGTAAGCTTTACATGATTAGAAAATGTCTGATAATAAAATAATCGCAGAAACAACTTATTCAGGTATATCAGACTGGTTAGGTTGGTTGTGTAGCTAACTGGACAACTCTTTTCCATGTTAGACTAGTAACAGATTCACAAATAGAGTAATGCCTCTATCTTGTCTTCTCTAGTGAATTACCTCAGTGGAGACAAACATTTGCTTAACATATATAGACACAGAATGGGGAAAATAGGTGGCATAATGATTAAGAACTATCTGGGGGATCAAATATGGGCTCTTCTCCAACTCACTGTGAGATCCTGAGTAAGGTACTGAAAACTCTCTAAGGCTCAATTTCTTCATCTGTAAAAATACTTTTAAGTGTTATGAGCTATAAATAATTTAATCCATATAAAACACTTAGCATGGAACAGAGAGCCAAGCAGTCCATATACATTCCCTATAAATCATCACTTTTGGAACAGGTACTTTTAGTATGGATAACAAAAGGCAAGATTCATTTTGCCTTTCCATTTAAACCCTACCTCTGAGTAAACAAGCAGCTGATGAATGAAGTTTATATCTTTAAGAAAATATCTGTGCTAATAAAAGAATTACAATGGAAATATTGCCATTGTATAACCCCTAATAAATGCGGGTATTTACACAGCAAGCATCAATCAAAGTGCAAGCCTCCACCTATGAAATGGTCAGAGAATGGGAGTTCATAAAAATCTATTTAAATTTTGATGGCAAAATTTACTTGCTCCATTCATTTCCCCCCCCCTCAATCTTATTTTCTTGCCTTTAAATCTTGTGTATTAGATCTAGGCATTAAAACTATACAGGCTATTAGTATCTAGTTAAATATATATTTTTTGCCTTTTATCAGTGACTTTAATTCTTTTCCAATTCTAGTATTTATCTATGTTTTTCATCTTTATAAACATGTCAGATGTCTATTTTATTCTTCCCAATATATAGCAAATTCAAAAGAGCAAAGATTTTTACACACTTTACATGTTTTTATCAGGAAGAATCCAGAAAGAACAGCAAGGGGACTTTTTAAAACGTAATGGGGCATACAATTGATTACTACTTAGCAAAAAAACACAAAGTTCTTATAAAGCAGCATGGGATGAATGTCAAAAACATCTTACAGAAGAATGTCATAATATTCTTTTTGATAGAAGTCAGACTCTCAGTTGGGGGTAGACTGGAAAGGGTAAGGAGGAAACTTTTCTGAGGGTGTAGAAATGTTTCAGGTCTTCCTCTAGGGGGCAGTCAAACAGGAGAAACCACGTGAAGTCACTGACCTGTGGTGCTTGATATATGTATGCATTTTCATGTGTGTAAATTGAACCTCAATAGAATACTGTTTAAAAATTTATTCTGTACACCTGAAACTAATGTAACATTGTGTATCAACTATACTTCAATAAAAAATACGTTTACTGAACAAAAAAAGCCCAAACTGCATAGTAAGTTCAATTTGACATGACATACTAAAATGAGAAATAAAATAGCAAAAACACAGGGAAGAAAACTTATTCTAGAATTCATGAAGACTCTCAAACCATAATGTCTTTCAAATAAGCCCAGCCATTAAAATAGTGCCTCCGTAATAATTATCAAATACTTGGTGAAAGGAAAATAAACATGGTTGAAAAAAATATTTTTCCATCTTAAAAAGAGTAATAAATGAGGCAGAACTTGGCAAGTTGTTAATCTCCTTTAACAAAAGCATGCATTACATTCATTGTGGAAAAATATTTAAAATGAACTCCTATGCAAGCAGAATGGGGAACTAGCCATTATATAAAATATTATCATTAACAGCAAATACAAACTTGATGTATTTCATCTAGAACGAAATATTTCATTCAGGATGAAATGGTAGCATTTCCATTGAGAATAAGAAAGGGAGAGCTGTGGATAATGTCAGCCAGGTGAAGGATACTTCAATACCATTAGGGAGAAATACCAATAAAATGGAGAATAACACCAGATAAGGTTAGATTAGTTTAGGGTGTCAATTTTTCACCTCATTAACATTCTGATCCCTTCCTAATTTGGCCTAAAAAAACGCCACCCTATGGTTGGAAATGCTCTAAGTAAATAACCATGGTGGTTTGCTTTAAAAACAAATCTGTCAGTTAAGCTAAAATGTATCAACTCCACAGAGCCTAATCTCTTCCAAAATACGAGACTGAGCACATTTTCTTCTCTAAAATACACTCACATGAACCAGGAACAAACAAGCCCCTGGGGACCTTAAAGATCAGACTCCAGACCACAGAGAAGGCACCCAAGATATTCACTCCATGCAACCCATTCAAAAAAAAGGCTACCAATCCAATTTGACCTAATTTAGCCTCACTGATCCAATCTGACCTAATTTATCCTCACTTTACTTACAAGTGCTATCAGTAACTTTGATTAAAAGTATTAAAACATAAGATCTTCTGTAAATAATTGCACACTCATACGCAAAACAAACTAACCATGTTTGCTTCCTGTTTGCAACTCAAACTATTGGCACCCAATAAAAGACATGTCTCTGCTCTCTCCATACGCTGTGGTTCCAATTTCGTTATGCTATAGTTTCTTGAGCCACTTTCTGAGCCATAATTTTCTTTTAACCATGCTGATAACTGAAAATGGGAGGGGTGAGGAGTTTAAACCAAATCCCAGCTCTTCTGATTTAAAGGAATGACAACCACAATAAAAGCATTTATCCTCTCTTAAGTCTGTGTCCTAATCCATAAACTAGGATTAAGTATTTAAGGACTACTAAGATTAAAGATAACAAATCCCAATTTCTCAGTACCTGGCATACAATAAATAATAGCTACTATTGGGGTGCCTGGCTGGTTCAGTCGATAGGGCATGTGACTCTTGATCTTGGGGTTGTGAGTTTAAGACCCACACCAGGTGTAGAAATTATTTAGAAAAATAAAATCTTCATGGGGCGCCTGGGTGGCTCAGTTCGTTAAGCAACTGCCTTCGGCTCTGGTCATGATCCTGGATTCCCAGGATGAGTCCCGCATTGGGCTCCCTGCTCAGCAGCGAGTCTGCTTCTCCCTCTGACCGTCCCTCCTCTCATGTGCTCTCTCTCTCTCTCATTCTCACTCTCTCAAATAAATAAATAAAATCTTTAAAAAAAGAAAAAGAAAATCTTTAAAAAGAAAATAGTAGCTACTACTCATTAAGAGACTTTTAAAATACTTGCTGTAACAGTACTGAATATCATCTTTTAATACAGCAAAGAGATTCAAAAGACAACAGTTAGCAAACACAAAATTATTCAAGCAGAAGTTACTGACTGGTGTAAAACACCACAAGACACTTAAACAGTGACAAAAGTATTATCCATTCAATGAAAAAGATACAAGTATGTCATCATTCTAATCCAGTAACCCAGCAACACTAATAGTGGGTCAACCAGATAGGACTTCAAATGAGACACATTAAGTAGAATTCAAGCATTCATATTTAATTTCCAGTGTACAAGTAATACAAGGCACAGGGACAGAGGAAAAACCAAATGATACCATAAGAAAGCAAGTAAGACAAATCCAGAAAGGGGGACATTCTACAGGAAAAATGGCCACATTTCTTCAATGCCTTAGTTTAGTCTCCCCTTTGGTAAAATGGGGACAGCAATAGAACTTATACATTATTGGATAGTTAGTTATAAAGGACTAAAATTAGTTTACTCACAATAAAACTCTTAAATGTTTTAAGGGCTAGAACACAACTATCAATAGAACATGATGCCTACCCTCAACAAAGCCTGAGAGAGCATCCAAATTACCCTCAGAAAATGAAACCAGGAAGTACCTAAGCAATAAACTCAGGTTTCTGGTTAAGTGACTCAACTCAATAGCTTAGGAGATTTAGAAAGAACATTCAAAGTATATTAAAATGACAAGCTTTAGGGTGAAGAAAAGCAGCCAAACATATTATGTGACCCCTTCATAGCTGCTCAAATCAGAATCTGTACTATAATCAAATGTTACTCAATCACTGACTCAAAACAGTGATATCCAATAGAAATAAAATACAAGCAATGTATGTAATTTTAAATTTTCTGGTAGTCACATTTACAAAGGTAAAAAACAGGTAAAATTAAATTTTACTACTTATTTAACCCAATATAACTGTCATGTCAACATGTAATCAACACTTTAAAAAAAATTTTTAAGTTTTATTTAAGTCATCTCTACACCCAACATGGGGCTCTACCTCATGACCCCAAGATGAAGAGTCACATGCTCCTCCAAATGAGCCAGCCAGGCACCCCAAAATAGGTATTTTACGTGCTTTTTATTTATATTGTTTGAATTCTGCTATGTATTTTATACTTTTCAAATTACATTTCACAAGCTTAATAACTACATGGCTAGTGGATACACAAGCAGTCTACACAAATTTCAGGCAATTAATTAACCTAAGGGAGACGAGTCTACACAGACTTCTGTTAACACCAAGATTTTGGCATAGTTTCCCTACAGGAGTATATATTCCAAATTTGTAAGTAGAGTATTCTGATCAGTTGTGGTGGTTCACCAAGGGTCAAGCGTTAATTGTAGCCAAAATGAATAATCCTTTCAAGACCACCTATGCTATATTTACTTTTTAACTCTGCCATCTACCTACCTTGATAATGGGGACCAATTCTGGCTAGAGATCACAATTATTTCACTCATTAGAGTGCATTTATAGTCCTGCATTTTATCTATTATAGGTTAATAAATTGAGATCCTGGATTATCTATTATTCTTTAAAGTTTGGCTTTTGTAAATCAGTCCACAGAAGCCCTATCAGCTCTCAAAAGAGGACAAACCCACATTTCAGGACCTGAGAAGTTAAGAAGGAATCTCTGTAACCTGGAAACCACACACTATGAAACTTGGTGTTCTATTGTGTTGGGAGTGGGGGAGAGGGTGAGAAGGTAAGGGGTTGCTCGAAACGTACGAACCAGTGTTGGTCTATAACAGCATTTCAAATTTTATTAGTCATAGAACTTTAAGATCTGATGAAAATTATGGACCTTCCACCCAGAAACAGTGCATGCATACATTTATATTCAGTTTCAAGAGTTCCACCTATGGATTCCTCGTTAAGAACATACATTTAGATACAACGCCACATGAATACAACACTGATTTTTAACTCTAATTTCTAAATCCTGTTAAAAATAAATCATAAATTGATTTTTGAATAAATAAATAAAAGGTCTAGAAGAACTTCCTTATACTGATGTATTGTTTACTAAAAATCATAGAAAGGTTACCATTTCTTACCAACCTGAATGAGTACGCATATGTCTAGTTAGATGAGTCTTCTGAGAACTTGAGTAAGGACAAAGTTCACATTTATATGGGCGTTCCCCTGCAAAAATATAATGATTAGGGTTTAATTATGATAAAATAAGGGAAATACAATTCTCACTAACAATATACATAATATTCAGTACTGAGCATTTTTTTGATAAGGATTCTTTTTCCTATTCCTGGCAAATTGGTCAATTTTTTATCAGGTATTAGACATGTAAATGATTTAATTCAGAATTCAAGTAACTACATTTCAGCTTTGCTGACAAAAAAGATCACTGGCTTTCTGAATTCTCATAGCCCTTTTAATTTTCACAGTAATGCTATATAATATCACATTAAATATTAAGAACTGAATGATCTTGATAAGTTATCAAGGAGCATCTTTTTTTTTTAATTAGAATTACCCTTAGGGAAAAAAGCTACCCAAATTTTCTCATGCTGTCACTTGGAATTTTTGATTCTTGTGAAGGATAAATCTATCATTTGAAATTGTTAGCTTAAGAGCAAGAACACTTAAGTGAGGATGCTTAAGCTAAAAATTTCAAGTAACAGACCTTTCATGAAATAGATTAGTACTGGTTAAGGCAAATCATGCTCATAAAGCCATAAGGACTGAGAGCAACTGAAGACGAGAGGAATAATAATGGCAGGAAATGTATATTTTTGGGGTATGGTTTGTCAACCACAAAACAGGTTTTAAAAAGCTTGGCAATTAAAAAAAAAGCTTGACAATTTGTAATTTGTTTTCATCTGTCTTTGGCCACAAGATAATAATTATGACCTTGGGCAAGTTTCCTCAGTAAAAGTAAAAGCGCCTTCACTTCCTAAAATTGTGAGAATTTAAATTTAAGATAATACACACAGAACATTTGACATTGTGCCTGGCACATACTAAAGCCCTCAATAAATACCAGTTATTATTTTGTCTATACAGTAAGTTACAGTAATAGATGTGTCTAGTAAAATGGACAAGGGAAAGAAAAAAAGTGAAAAAAGAGGAAGAATACTGTAATGAGTAGGAAATGTGTTCCTAGTACCTGTACACTGTTACTAGTTGGTAGCTACAGATTAGCTATAAATTGGTCACAACAAAAGAATTCCTACTTCAACCTGGAAGAATTTTAGCTTAAAAAATGTTGACTGTATTCCTATAAATATACATATAAGTGACAGATAAGCACATGAAAAGGCTCACAGTATCTTTACCCATGACGGAAATGCAAATCAAAACCATAATGAGATGAAAACTTCACATCCATGAGGATGGCTATAATCAAAAGGACAGATGTTAAAGAGTATTGGTTGGGGGGGGAATAAAAAAAAAAGTATTGGTTAGGATATGGAAAAATCAGAACACTCATACAATGTGAAAATGTAAAATAGTGCAGCCACTTTGGAAAATAGTTTAGCAGTTCCTCAAATGACTAAACATAGTTACCACATGGCCTAGCAATTCCACTCCTAGGTACAAACAGTTGACCCTTGAACAACATGGGTTTCAACCGTGCAGGTCCATTTATACATGCTTTTTTTTTTTCTTTTTTAAAGATTTTATTTATTTGAGAGAGAGAGAATGAGAGATAGAGAGCACGAGAGGGAGAAGGGTCAGAGGGAGAAGCAGACTCCCTGCCGAGCAGGGAGCCCAATGCGGGACTTGATCCTGGAACTCCAGGACCACAACCCAAGCCGAAGGCAGCCGCCCAACCAACTGAGCCACCCAGGTGCCCTGTTTTTTCAATAAATACAATAGAGTTCTGTAAATTTATTTTCTCTTCCTCATGGATTTTTTTCTTCTTTTAAAAACATTTATTTATTTATTTGAAGGAGAGAATGAGCAGGGCAGAGGGAGAGAATGCCAAGCAGCCTCCCGGCAGAGTGCAGAGCCCTTGGGCCTGAGATCAGAACTTCTGCCGAAATCAAGTCAGATGCTTAACAGACAGAGCCACCCAAGGCCCCCCCTCATGGATTTTCTTCATTTTCTTTTTTCTAGCTTAAGAATACAGTATATAATACATACAACATATAAAATGTGTTAATCAACTATGTTATTGGTAAGGCATCTGGTCAACAGCAGGCTATTAGTGGTTGGGAGTCAAAAGGTATGTGCAGATTTTCGACTGCCCCTAATCCCTGCATTGTTCAAGGGTCAATTGTATATATCCAAGAGAAATAAAAACATGTGTTAGGGGCACCTGGGTGGCTCAGTTGGTTAAGCGACTGCCTTCGGTTCATGTCATGATCCTGGAGTCCCAGGATCGAGTCCCCACATCAGCAGGGAGTCTGCTTCTCCCTCTGACCCTCCCCCCCGTCATGTGCTTTCTCTCTCTCAAATAAATAAAATCTTTAAAACAAAACAAAACATGTGTTTACACAAACTTGCATATGAATGTTCACAGAATTATTCACAATAGCCGCAGAATTATTCACAATAGCCAAAAAAAAAACGGAAAACAATCCCAAATATCCTAACTGATGAATGGATAAACAAAATGTGGTATATCCCTACAAGAGATTATTTTGGGCAACAAAAGGAAAACAAGTACTGTACATAGGACATGGAGGAACCTTGAAAACATTATGCTAAGTGAAAGAAGGCAGTCACAAAGGACCATCTATTATTGTATGATTCTATTTATGTGAAATGTCTAGAATGGGCCCGTCCACAGTGAACTGTATGGTATGTAAAATGTATCTCAATTAAGCTGTCACAGAAAGAAAAGTTAATGGAAGAAAAATCAAATACCATTATTGATAAACAAAGGATTCTTTATAAAAGATTGCTTCCATCTGTGCAATTCTACAGAAAGGCATAAATACTCTAGAAAACTTAGTGAATTTTCAGTCACACATAGTGGCAAAAAAGTCATCCTTTAGAATTTGTGATTTTTTTTTATTTTTTTTTTATTTGGGGGGGGAACGAGCAGGCAGAGGGACAGAGGGAGAGGGAGAAGCCAACTCCCTGCTGAGCAGGGCACCGATCCCATTAACCTGGGATCATGACCAGGGCCAAAGGCAGATGCTTAACCAACTGAGCCACCCAGGTGCCCAGAATTTGTGAACTGGTTAAATATCAAACCCACAAAATTAAAAATCTTTGATTGAAGACTCAAATGAAAGTAATCCTCAGCCCACCACCATGGTAATTACCCATAAAAAGAGAATTGAACTTTGACTCTTAGTTGTATATGTATGACCTTGGACACATCACTTCAGGGTTTCCTCTCAGTAAACATGGGCTATTATAACTTAGTTCCTCAATAGATTGTTCTGCAGATTAGCATAGAAGTACCCAACACTGGCCACTCAAAGAACAGAAGAAACCCATTAAGTTAATGTGAAAACTAGGGTACCTAAATGAGAAGTGATTCTATTACTCCTTAACTCTACTCTTCAGCATTAAATGAATTTGTTTCCATAAACACAATTTTCAGAACCATGCATTTATCACCAGAGATACTCAGAATTTACAACATTCAAATATCCTCCCAATGTATGCACTACCAAATTGTTTTAAAAAGCTTACCAAAAATAAAAAATGACAAAGATAACATTAGGAAGAAAAAAATTATTTTCAAAAAGTATTAAGACCACACAAGATTAACACTAAAATGTGAAATGAGATACATACAACCAATGTTAGCTTACTGTGAAAATATCAACCTTAAATTAATGGGGAGAAAAACTTATGGATGGTACAGTTAAGCATAAAAAAATATACCCATTAAAAATCAGTCACCTAAACCTCAATTAAAATAAATTACCTAAGGTGCCTGGGTGGCTCAGTTGGTTGCAACTGCCTTCGGCTCAGGTCATGATCCTGGAGTCCCAGGATCGGTCCCGCATCGGGGCTCCCTGCTCAGCAGGGAGTCTGCTTCTCCCTCTGACCTTCTTCCCTCTCATGCTCTCTACCATTCTCTCTCTCTCTCAATAAATAAATAAAAATCTTTAAAAAAATAAAATAAACCACTCTAAAAAAATAAAAATAAATCACCCTACAAATAAAACTTTAAATGGCCAAGAGTTCTTAGTTGTTTTTTTCCCCCACTGTTGTGTGTGTGTGTTTTTTAAAGACTTATTTATTTATTTTAGACAGAGTAAGAGCACACGCACCCGCAAGTAGGGGTAGGGGTAGAGGGAATGGGAGAGAAGCAGACTCCCCCACCGAGCACGGAGCATTGATGCAGGGCTCCATTCCAGGACCCTGAGATCATGACCTGAGCCCAAACTGAGAGTCGAGTCAGAGGTTTCACCAACTGAGCCACCCAGGCACCCCAAGAGATCTTGTTTAAAACAAAACAAAACAAAAACACTTTAATAAAAAAATTGGAAATACAAAACAAACAAACAAAAAAAAAAACAAAAAAACTGGAAATACACACAAAATACTTAAAAGCTTTTCCAGTTCTCTCCATTTTCTTTTTGGTTCTAGAAATACTCTTAAGTTGACAAATTTAAATTTACAGTTGAAAACATTTTTAGTTTTGGGAAACATGAATTATCAAAACACAACTGACAAAAAAAATCAAAATGTATAAAGACAAAAGCACTAGGGTGTTGGTCATATTCTCTATGTTGACTTGCATGGTGGTTATGAGTACATATATTTGTAAAAGTCATCTACTATACTTAATTAAAACAATTCATCAAAGTGTACAGATAAAAGTTATGCCATGGCTACTACCTGAAAGCTCTACAGATCACAGCCAATCTAAACTAATCCCCAAGGTTTTCAAAAAACTGTTAAATGAATATGAAGTAATTATGGCTTAAGTATATATAGTAGCTAGGATTTATTTTAAGATATTATACATGAGGTTAGTTTAGTCTGTTTAATTCAAACTATTAAGTGATTAATGGGGTAGGATTTCCAAGTAACTTGACTTCCTATGCCTTGTAATTTTGCAATGTTTCAACTTCTAGACTTTTGAAACTAAATGGTTTCAAAGCATGGAGACAATCACAGATTAAAAAAAATTCCAAAAGATCTACAAACATTTTACTTGACTAGATTTTAAAGCTATATATATATATATATATATATATATATAAAAAATACTGGCGCATTCTCCTGGAGCTTAGACATCTTGCTGCAGACATCTTTTCTTCCTCTTTTTTTTGTTGTTTTGTTTGAGAGCGCGCGCGCAGGCGCACGGACGCACGCGCACCAACACGAGGTCGGGAGGCACAGGAGGACAGAGGGAGAGGGACCAACGGACTCTGCCCAAGCAGGGCTCGATCCCACCAGCAGAGATTGTGACCTGAGCTGAAATCAAGAGTCGGGCGCTCAACTGATTGAGCCACCCAGGTGCCCTGACATCTTTCTTGTAACAGAATTTCACCTGCAAGTTTTATTAAGTCTACCACTCCAATAAAGCTCTATTGATTGCCCTCCCCACGGTGCCCTACTTTAACTTCACCTGTGGGGTTCAGTCCTACAGAGTAACAACTCTTGCAAAAGGAATCTTACACAAACAGCATCCTACAACCCCTTTTTACTTGTGATCCAGACTACTGTGCTAAATTACCCTAACCATTTTCTTCAGACCACTAATCAGTCCTCAAAGGCACCAATTCTTAGCAGAAAAAAAATGTAACGTGAGAAAACTACCAATAAGTTGCAAACATTTCCTTAAAAAATCATACTCCTTGGGGCGCCTGGCTGGCTCAGTCAGTTCAGTGGGGCATGCAACTCTTGATCTCAGGGTCATGAGTTCTAGCCCCACAATGGGCCTAGAGCTTACTTTAAAAAAAACTGAATGATTAAGGGGTGCTGAGAAATGGGGAGCAACCACTAATAGACAGGGTTTCTTTCTGGGTTGAAAATGTCCTAAAAACTGATTGTGGTGATAGTTACACAACCTTTGTGAATATACTGAAACCAGTGAATCTTAACTTTAAGTGGATGAATTCTGTGGTAGTAGACTGTATCTCAATAAAGCTGGTATTTACCAAAAAAACTGCCAAATGTGATAAAATACCATTAACTAATGAATATAGGTAATGGGTACATGTTGGTATTTGAGATGTTTGAAATTTTTCGTATTTTTTTTTAAAGATTTTATTTATTTATTTGACACACAGAGAGCGAGAGAGAGAGCGAGAGAGAGAGCGAGAGAGAGAGAGGGAGAGCACAAGCAGGGGGAGCGGCAGGCGAGGGAGAAGCAGGCTTCCTGCATGAGCAGGGAGCCCGATGTGGGGCTCGATCCCAGGACCCTGGGATCATGGCCTGAGCTGAAGGCAGCGGTTTAACCAACTGAGCCACCCAGGTGCCCCGAAATTTTTCGTATTTTTAACATTGTTCCATTTTTCTGATAGCGTACACTTACAAACCAGAAACCATCTCTTACCTGTATGAGTTCAAACATGCTGAAGGACATTATTTTTTGTCTGAAAAATAGCTTCGTTTTCCACATGTGTGTTTGCTTTCTCAGGAAAATGATTTCAAGTGTGGTAATCCCACCAATCTTTTAAAAACTAACTTTTCACATTTCTATGTTTCGGAGACAAGGTTAAGTTGTTCCACTTAGGAACTCAATACCAAGACAAATTTTTTTAAAAGTTTAAGGCTTCTGTGAAATGGATCTATGCAAGGGTTAATCATTGAGTTTTCCTTTTTGCCTAAGTCCTCAATTCCTTTGGGAAACTACACTGCATCTTAGATAATGTATTCACTATCAACTAAATACACCTTCCAAAAAAAAAGAAAAAAAAAAGGTAGTCCAATTTAGCTAAGTATCTATCCCAAGTTGTTAGAATACAAATTTTAACAAGAACATGGATAATATTTGTCTTGGCCATTCTTTGAAATAAGTGTTCTTCACTTATCCTCCAATCCCATATAGTTATTACCCCATGGAGAGAGAAACTGAAGCACAAAGATGTTAAATGATTTATCCAAGGTCACAAAGACAGGAAATTATGGAACCAGAACTTGACCCCAGAATCCCCTTTCTTCAGTACTACTTTAACTGACTACTGAATTAACTATCAAAAGTGAGCTGAGGGGCGCCTGGGTGGCTCAGTTGGTTAAGCGACTGCCTTCGGCTCAGGTCATGATCCTGGAGTCCCGGGATCGAGTCCCATGTCGGGCTCCCTGCTCTGCGGGGAGTCTGCTTCTCCCTCTGACCCTCTTCCCTCTCGTGCTGTCTATCTCTCATTCTCTCTCTCAAATAAATAAATAAAAATCTTTAAAAATAAAAAAAATAAAGTGAGCTGAACTTAGGGTCTACAAGGTACTCTTACCTGTATGAGTTCGAACATGTTGAACATAATTATTTTTTCTGTCTGAAAAATAGTTGCATTTTCCACATGTGTATACTTTCCTTGGAAAATGGTTTCTCAAGTGTTTCCTCCAGTGATATTCGCTTACTGTGGTGTATGTGCAAATGATACACTTGTAGACTCGCTCATTATCCCCAGCTCTGGTGTGGTGTTTCAGGTGAGCAGTATAGTGATCGTATCGATTGGTATTGTAGCCACAGCGGTCACAGCGAATGGGGCCCTTGGAGAAATCTCCCTCCTCTGCAGTGGAAGACCCAGATTCTCTGGCTTTTGCTTGCTTCTCTGCACTTTCTTCCACAAAAAATTTCTTGGCACTATGAACTCTGATGTGATGCACAAATTGTTCTTCAGATTCGGCTTCATACTGGCATGGCTTACAGCGAAAAGGTTTGCTCTTCAAGTTCTTGCATTTGTCCTCTGCTCCAGGTGTCTCAGGGGGAAGATCTTTACTGGAGCTGTAAATTTCTGGGGCAGCAGCTGAGACCTCAAACACAGGCTGTGGTTCTACAACACTGAGTTCCAAACTTTCCAGTTCCATGTTTTCCAGTCCACTGGGTTCACCTTTTATTTCAGGGGACTCCTCAAGTCCTTCTCCATCACTATCTGAAAAGTTGTTATCTCCAACAGGCATCAATTCTGCCATCTGTCTTTCTTCACCAACCAGGTAATCACAGCAGCTGCCACTTACTTCCCCAGTTAAGGCCACATTTGCCAACATGATAAGCTGAGGCGCAGCCAATTCAGCTTTGGAGAGGTCATGCAAGTCATACATGTCGTTAGGCAAGGCCATGCCAATGTTGCCACTGCCTGTGAACAGCCCTCCTCCTCCAGAAGACTGCCCCATTACCTGGGTGGCCATGACTGTACTCTGAATTCAAAATAAGACAAAAAATGCAAAAAGTACCAGTTTAAACACAACATCCAAAACAGTGCTGTAATTCTTCATAACCTAAAAAATTCTTTTCAAATATCATCTTTAAATTCAATGAACTTTGTTAATTGCTAAAATTAAGCTTTGAAATATTTTTGTACTACCAAATTTTCTTCATTGCAGTCACCAAAAAAATTTCTATTACCCCTACAAAAAATTCTATCAATTGTTTGACATAACTCATCCATCAACTAGGCAGGCCTACCACTGACATGCCTTCCCTCAAGCACTTTTGATTTTTTTGGTGGGAAAAAAAAGTAACCTCATTTTTAATGTTAATTAAAATTATTTTTCAATTCAACACATGAATAGTAAATTGCTGTCCTCCCAATTCCCCCCTTCAACAGTTTACTGGTCAGAAAATGGAGAACTCCAAAAACCATACTGTGCATTTGTTAAGTATAAACATGTCTGGAAAGTAGAAGCCTGTAGTAATTGGTCAACTGAACTGAATTTCATATGAACTCAACTAACTCCAGAAGAATAAACTACTGTGAAAAAGTACCACTTAGTTTATTTTTTTTAATGACTCGACCTGTTTAAAAGAAAAAAAAATGCGGACCTTTTCTGTAAAAAAAGGAAGATCCGTGTATTTAAAACTTCACAAATGAAAATAAAGAAACTTTCAAAACCGCTAATAATCGTACAACCTAACCCGACAATCAGCAACTTTCTTGCATTGTGCTTGACTTGGCCTACTTGCTTAGTGGAAGCCATTACAAGATCACCTTCTTGAAAACATGTTGGGCTTTTAAAGTCGCCTTAAGCACGTTACTTTCCAATCTAAATGGTGCTATTCTCAAACTGAGCGCTATCTTGCAAATTAGAAAAAGCAAAATAAGTGGCAAGCACTCAAAAAATCAAATCAAACCCCAAACACAAAAAGCAGTCCGTTTCACCCAGGTGCATAAACACAAACCGACTGAGTTATACGTACCAAAAGTTGGAATCAAATGCCATCACAGAAAACAAACTGAGGGCCGTAGCTGTCCCAGGCTTAACAGCCCAGGCTACTCGGCAATTTACCCAAACATCGACTTTTCTAATACCCCCCAACCCTAACTACCGTCTCTAAAGGAATTTTCACATTTGTCAGGAAGGCCGTCTATGCACAGCCCGAAACCCAACGTGTTGCACGAATTCCTATGTGCGGCTGCCACCAGCGCCTGCCTCGGCGGCGGCATTCCTGACTAAAATAGGCATTCGGCCATTTTCTCAAAATACCAAACACAAAGCAGCTCTTTGCAAACTCGGGCGCTCTCGCTTCCTCTCGGCTGGGCCCGCTCACTGCACACATTTCCACACCAACTCGCGGGAGTTGCCCCAACACTCGTCCTGAAGCTTTTCCTGAGTTCCCCAGCACTAAGAAAAAGCAAGGTGGGCAAACTCGGGGCGCCGTTGGGCCAGACCAAGTCTTCCCCATTCGGGGCTGCCCCCTCCCCGGTCCGCGGGCCCGAGTCTGGGAAGAGGAAGGAAAGTTACCGCGTTGCCGGCGTCCCGGATCCTCTCACGGCCCCTGAGCTCACCCTCCGCAGAGGGCCCGGGAGGCTCCGCTGGCGCCCTCCGGAGGCGTCGGGCCCCTAGCACCGGAGGGGGCCCCCACGCGCGCCGGCCGCCTCCCCCGCGCCCCGGAAGTTTGCGAACTCACTCCCCCACGGCGCCCCGCGGGACGCGCGCCCCGGCCCCGCCAGCTAGGGCGCCGAGGTGGCCGGGAGCGGAGGGCCGCGGCGGCGGGGCGGCCCGAGAGCAGAAATCGCTGTCCAGCCCCATTGGAGGAACCGCCCGGGCCGCGGGGCTGACTCAACCCGCCCGGCCGCACTCAACGGCGCCTTCCGGCGAAAGGGAGAGGCCGGAGAGGGAGGGGGACGCGAGGGCCGCGGGCCGACGAGGGGCTGCGGCGGGACCTGGGAGCAGGAGGACGGGGAGGAAGTTTCAGGACCAAGGCCGCAAGCAGCTCCGCTCCTCAGGACCCGACTCGAAGGGCGCCCGGGCCCGCGCGGAGGCGGCAGCCCGGCCTCGACTGGGGAGGGGGTCCTGGCTCCAAGCCTCTCCCCAAGGACGCCCCCGGCCCAGCCCCCGGGCCGCGCCGGTGTAACCCGATCCCGCTCGGCCGCCCGCCTCCGCCCCGCGCTGCGGCCGCCGCCGGAGCCACAGTATCTGCAAATCAGCCCTGGACAGCGCCTCGCTCCGCGTCCTTCCGCGCCCTCCCCCTGCCACTGCCGCCGCCGCCGCCGCCGCCCGGCCGGCCCTCCCCCACCCCGACCGAGCCCCCAGCCCTGCGCCGCGCTTACCGGCCTTCCTAGGCGAGGAGGGGCGGGAGACACGGCGTCGCCGCTCCTTCGACTACTTTTCTTTGTTGCTGGAGTTTCGGGGGGAGGGGAGGGGGAGGATGGAAAAGTTGGGCGCTGGGGACGTCGAGGCCCGCGAAGGCCCAGGAGTGGGAGTGCAGAGAGTGCTCAGGCCGCCAGCTCTCGCCCTGCCGTCCCGGCCACCGCCGCCGCCGCCGCCGCCGGGGTCTGTGGCCCGGGGCCTCGGCGGCGCTTGCTCTGCTGAGGCGCCGCGAGCTCGCGGGAGCCGCACATTCCAGCACAGGAGGCTGCGCCGCGCACCCAGCCCGCGCCGCCGCCGCCGCCGCCGCCGCCGCCCGCGGGACACGCCCCCTCCACCGCCCGCGCGCGCCCGCGGGACACGCCCACTCCGCCGCCCGCGCGCGTGGCCGCCCGGCGCGCCCCGCCCCTTGGCGAAGGGGGTTGTTATGGGCCCGGGCTGGGCTGTGGGCGCGCCTAGGGGGAGCCGCACCTAATCCGCCCGGCCCCTCACTGTTGCCCTTAGGTCAAAAAAGAGACGAGCCCCGGTCCCTTTCTTGATTTCTTTCATAAACAAACAACAGAAGAGTTGCCCCCTAGCCCTGGCGTGCAAGGATGAGAATAGAGCTGTTAAAAGAAAAATCTGCAGGCTTTGACCGTTCTCTTTAGTACTATTGTCACTCGCCTTTCAAGTCTAAAGCGCTCGAAAATACCCTTTAGAATCTCTTGAAATCTCCACCCATAGCCACCCTTAACTAATTAAGCTTCGTTAAGCTCACGCGGTAAAATGCATCCCAAATTTTAAACAATAAGAGGAAAATGCAGTCAGTTCGTGAGCTTTGAGAAGAAAACGTCTCGGGAAGATCATGGACTCAGAACTGTGGGGACAAGTCCAAGTCCATAGACATGGCAGGTAGCAGGTCATTCCTGAGCCTTCAAAACACGATTTCAGTGGAGCAATTATCCTCAGATTTACAGGACGGTAAAGCAGGTGGTGAGGACATGGAAGCTGTCTGGTCACCACGTGTGGGAGAGTAACCTGGCTTCCCCGTTTATAAAGTGGAGTAACCATGCATAATACCTGGCGCACAGTAATATGCTTTTAAAAGAGAAAGAGAGAGAGAGAACATAGTCTCATGTACCCTTTACCTTCTGTTTACACCAGAAATGCCTTATTAGTCTGCCTTTGAACTCTAAATCATGCCCATCCTCAAAAATTTAATGGTTTCCTTAAACCACTTAGTGTAGCGTTCAAGGCCCTCACCAACCTGATCTAGATAAGCTGGACTATCACTAGAATTAAAATAGACGTAGCAGCAAGTGCTACGGAGGTTCAGAGTAGGGAGATGGTTCCTAGCTAAGAGGATCTAGATACTTTTCACAGTAGGTGATTATCCAATCTTCTCTTACAGAATTAGGAGAATTTCAACAGGTGGAAAGTAGGGGAAGGAACATTCTACACAGTGAAAACAGCAAGCTCAAAAACCCATCAGCTGAGACTTGCCTAACTCCTCCTCCAGCTCCCCCAGCCCCTTCTGTTTCAAGTTCCTTCACTTGTTTCTCTTACTGACACAGCTTCCACACTCCTCACTTTCCTAGTCTACACCCCAGTAGGACCCTTGTCTCCCCATATTAGGACAGTATATTATTAATTAATGCAGCTTCAGATGCAAAATGTTTTAAAGGCCCTAAGGGCTTAATCACCAAGGGTCCGGTCACCTAATATCAAATGCAAGCCCTCCCTTGTGAATCAAACTTGAGAGGTATTCATTTACATTGAACCAAAGAGAAAGAAATGAAAGGAGGGAGGGAGAGAAACAGAGACAGAGAGGAGAGGAGGAAGGGAGGGAAAGGAGGAAGGGAGGGAAGAAAAAAGGAAAGAAGTAAGGAAGGAGAAAGAAAGAGAAAGAAAGAGAAAGAAAGGGAAAGAAAGAAAGAAAGAAAACTGCTACAAACTTGTCTACATTTATTCTTTCTTTCTTCTTTTTAACTAAAATCTAATTTGAGTTGCATGGCTTTTCTAGGTGCTGTAGCCCAGGGAACAATTCTGGCCTCTGTCAAAGCCCTCAAAGGCATAAACTGTTTTCTTTCCCTTTTTTTATATCCAAAAAGGCAAAAATGAAACATCTCTTTTTAAACTTACTAGATAAATGTCCTTCATTTCCTCAGCCTGACTGCTTCCTGGATATGTTTTATTAATTGTGAATTTATTCCCACATATTGTGATGCAAAAAAAGAATGGCAAATTGGCAGCTGCATTCATTTAAAATTAGCAGAGGCCCTTGTTCAAGAGATGGCATATTCAGAGTGACCCAAATTATCATGACATGAAGGCCACAGGTCAAATTCAAGGCCAAGTTACAAATCAATAGAAAATTTCCTTGGTGGGGGTGGGTGGAAGCTAGTGCTATGACCTTGAATTCTTAATTATTTTTCAAGAGACTGTATAATTTGCTGCATCCAAAATTTAAGATCTTCTGCAAGATAAAGACTTTGACATGTGAATAAGTTCTGGTTTTCTTATTTTGAGACTATGGATTCTTTCCTATATATTTAATTCATCAATTTTTAAATTTTAATTATCATATGTTCTTAATAATGTTTTCTCTGGAGATTTACTTCAAAAGTTTGGTATAATGTTTTTCTGCTTTCGTGTGCTTTTTATTCCTAACCATGTTTCATTTTTTTTCCTCTAGAAAAGAGCATAGTTTGGCTGAACCCACATGAATGTTACACTGAAGTTCAATTATCTGCTTTACGTGTTACATAACTCAAGATTTGTGACTGAAAATTGGGGTACAACATCTCCATTATGATGTTAAAAGATTTCACATCTACTCATTTGGGGTCACCAGCCAAAGGGAAGACATTGGTGTGTCAAGGACTAACGTTTTGGGAGTTTCTCCCACGCTCTCTGCATTTTCAGTAGTACCTGTCACTGTTCACCCTACCAGGAATCTCCTCCCCATGTGATTGATTCTGCAGGGACTGAACTCTGGCTCTGAAGTTTTTGCTGTGAGTTAGCCCAATTTCTATTTCACACTGAGTTCAAGTGAACTTAAAAGACAACTTAAAAAATACTGCTTTCCCTTCTCTATAACCTTATTCTGAAACTTTTAGTGAGAGTAAAAAAAGATTTTTTTTGTGATAGAAAGTGCACTGGATACTCTTGGTTTCTCTTCAGATCATAGAAGTATTTTGCCTTTTACTAAAGATTTCCGTGGAAAGGAACAACTTTGAGTCTTAAGCCAATTTTTTGAGTCCTTGTTTCATCAAGTTAAAAAAAGAGAGAGAGAGAGTGAGAGAGAGAGAGAGGAAGGAAGGTAGGAAAAGAAGAAAAAGAGTGAGCGAGCAGAGGCCAGACAGGCTGGAGAGCTGCTTCTCCCCTGTGTCGCTTTAATAAATCACGTCTCTTGAGTTTTCCCTGTAAAATGAAGAGGTTGGACTGTGATGTCTAAAGATCTCAGCAGCTTAGACGCCTAGGGTACTTTTTATTCTGTTTGAAATTTCAAATCATGTGTAGTTTTTCCTAGTACAATTATATATATTTTAAGTTCAATGCACTGGCATCCCTAGTTTCTTCTCTGTGGTTCTCTTTTGCCCTCCACGGAGACCCACCAGTAGCCTTGAGCCATACTGGCTTAAAAATTGGTGTTGTCTGAAGACAAGGATCTGAGGCCTGGTCTAGCTCTACTCAGTGCAAGATCATCTATCCTTGCTTCCAGCTGGACCCTGACCTTCTGTTCTGGTTCTGACAACTGGAAAGCAATGTCTTATCCACTACAGTATCTGCAGCTTGAGGCACAGAGATGTCCCCTAAATGCTGAGAGAAGGAAGGGAGGTGAAACAAGGGAACTCCAGAATAAGCTGGGCTCCCTCCTGCCCTCTCCCAGAGCCCAGAACATACTTTGAACTACTCTCCCCTTGTTCCTCTTCCCCCCAGCACCACTGGCCTCCTTGAAGCCCAATTGCGGTTCCTCGTTCTGCTTGCTGTTCCTTTTCGGAAACACTGTCCAGTACCCTCTATCCATGCTGCTCATTCCTGCCCCTCCTGATTCAGATGTCATCTTCTCATTTACCAAGCTTTTAGAATTACAGCCCCCTCCCCTTTGCATCCAAACCTGTTGTCCTTCCCTGGTGTTTTTATTAGCATTTATCACTAACTAGCATGCTGTGCATTTTATTTACCTTATTTATTTTCTTTCCTTACTAGAACTTAAGCTCCGGGGCGCCTGGGTGGCTCAGTCGGTTAAGCGGTTGCCTTCGGCTCAGGTCATGATCCCAGGGTCCTGGGATCGAGCCCTGCATCGGGCTCCCTGCTCAGCAGGGAGCCTGCTTCTCCCTCTGCCTCTGCCTGCCTCTCTGCCTACTTGTTCTCTCTCTGTATCTCTCTGCCAAATAAATAAATAAAATCTTAAAAAAAAAGAGAGAGAGAGAGAGAACTTAAGCTCCAGAAGAGAAATTGTTCTTTATCTCCAGTGCCTATAACAGGTCATTGTTCAACAAGAGTTTGTGAAATGAATGGTTGAGGGATCTCAGCGTGGTTTTTGCAGTCTTTCAAAGTGGGGACACCCCTTACACATATCAGTACCCCCAGTTCAGTACCCATCATAGACGTCCCTCATGCTCAATGCTAGCCTGCCTCTTTGAATCTCCCCTAAAATATTCCCTTTTTAATAATTATTTTTGAAGGAATAAAGAAATGCTCCTGGATCCCTGGTCCCTGTGCTGTGCCTTCTTGTTGGAAATCTCCCTTCCACCTCTTCTGCATATTGTATTCCTAGCACACCCCTAGTTTCACACACCAGTCTCTAGTTGGATTTTCCTTGGTGCCCCTAACAGTCTGTTGAGCCTCCAGTGGAGCTCTGTGTGCCTGTGGTTTAAATATAAGCCACACCCCCCTCCCTGCAAAGCTGTCATCTCCATTGCCCTGCCCATCCCCTGCATTCTATCTCTTTACTCTGGCCTTTGTCATTGTTCTTCCTCCCAAGAGTTCTCCTTTGGGATGGTATGCGGACCACAAAAATCTCACAACTAGAAGAGATCTTAGGGGTCCAAGCTCTCATTTTATAGATGAAAGAAGATAGGCCTGCAAGTATTTGGCTTGCGCAGGTTTGCACTCAAGTTAGGGTACAGCTGGAACGAGGATCCAGAGGCTCAGATTTCCAGCCAGTCTGGTGTTCTTTCCACATCTCTCAAAATCTCCACAGTCTTCCCTTGGTTTTTCCTTCAGCCCCAGTGGCCCCATTCCCAAAAACATCTTTTACTCCTCTGGATCTGATGAGCCACTTTGTTCAATGGCTGTACAAACAATGTCTATTTGAGGTAAGAAGTCTTTTCAGATCCATATTTTCCTTACTTTTAAGCCGTTTGACTCTTGGTTTCATCTCAGGTCCTGATCTCAGGGTCTTGAGATCAAGCTCTGCAGCAGACTTTGCTCAGTGTGGAGTCTGCTTAAGACTCTCTCTCCCTTGGGACGCCTGGGTGGCTCAGTCAGTTAAGTGTCTGCCTTCAGCTCGGGTCATGATCCCAGTGTCCTGGGATGGAGCCCAGCATCGGGCTCCCCGCTCAGCAGGAAGCCTGCTTCTCCCTCTCCCACTCCCCCTGCTTGTGTTCCCTCTCCCACTGTGTCTCTCTCTGTCAAATAAATAAATAAAATATTTAAAAAAAAGACACGCACATTGGAATCGGTCTATGTGGTTTCCTATAGAGACACTTAGCATATAATCTAGGTATTCTATTGTTAAAAAGAAAATCGCAGGCCCCAAATAGCATCACTTAAGCCAAGTCTCCAACCAGGAATTTTCTGATCACATCAATGAGGTAATCTGTCACATGGGCCCTCTTCACCCACCCCTCCTTCCAAAAAGAGATGAGGTAATCTGCCTGATAAGATTCCTGCTCTTCCCCCTAAGGGAAGGTGACCTTGTCTGAAACAACCTTTTCTTTCCTTTTGCTAATAACTTCCTTGCCCCACCCTCCTTCCTATAAAAACATTCCATTTTTGTATAATTCCTCAGAGCTCCCCTCTACCTTCTAGAGGGGATGCTGCCTAATTCATGAAATGATTAATAAAGCCAATTAGAATTTCAAATTCACTTGGTTGAATTTTCTTTAACAGTACTAATGCAAGAGAACTGAAAATATATGCCATCCATGCAAAGACCCTGTAGGACAGTGTCCAAAAACGGAACAATCCAAAAGTCAACTGGTAAATGGGTAAACAAATTTTGATATACCCATACAATGGAATAATAGTGTCAGAGAACTAAAACTTTCCCTGTACTCTCTTAGTTTAAGTGATTGGGGTCCTGCAAATTAGACTAACAAAGACAGATTAGCAAAAGATCAAATTTCTTTTAAAGATTTTATTTATTTATTCATGAAAGACAGACAGAGAGAGAGAGAGAGAGGCAGAGGGAGAAGCAGTCTCCCAAGGAGCAGGGAGCCCGATGTGGGACTCGATCCCAGGACCGTGGGATCATGACCTGAGCCGAAGGCAGACACCCAACCATCTGAGCCACCCAGGCGCCCGCAAAAGATCAAATTTAATCACTGTTTTTGTTAAGGTATATAGAAGGGTACACAGTAAAATGTGACACAAAGGGGCTGTTAGAACTTGGGGCTTATACACCATCCTAACAGAGGCAGGGGAGGGGGAGAAGGACACTTACGGAAAACTAATGACTTCTTAATAAGGGAAGGTGGAGGACGAAAGAGCACTTATGGGAAGACAAATGAGTTTTTTGTTGTTGTTTTTCTTTTTAGATTTTATTTATTTATTTGACAGAGAGAGACACAGAGAGAGGGAACATAAGCATGGGGAGTGGGAGAGGGAGAAGCAGGCTTCCTGCGGAGCAGGGAGCCCGATGCAGGGCTTGATGCGGGGCTCGATGCGGGGCTCGATGCGGGGCTCGATCCCAGGACCCTGGGATCATGACCTGAGCTGAAGGCAGATGCTTAACGACTGAGCCACCCAGGTGCCCCTTAAGATTTTATTTTTAAGTAATCTCTACACCTAATGTTGGGCTCAAACTCACAACCTCGAGACTAAGAGTGACGTGCTGGGCGCCTGGGTGGCTCAGTTGGTTAAGAGTGACGTGCTCCACGGGGCTGAGAAAGCCAGGTACCCCTTCTTCTAAAAATTTTTATGCCACAGTGAGTGGCATATTCTGGACTCTTCCAATAGCAATAAAAAGGAATTAGCTATAAGGCAACTGCATAGATGAATCTAGAGAGTATTATGCCAAGTGAAAGAAGCCAGATACAAAAGGCCACTTACCTTATGATTCCATTTGTATAACATTTTGGGAAAGGCAAGCCAACAGAAACACAAATCAGATCAGTGGTTGCCAGGGACTGGTGGTTAGGGAAGGGAACTGACTTCAGAAGGGCATAGGGAATTGTGGGGGTGATGTCAGTGATTATACCTTGCCTACGGTGATGGCTACACAACTGTACAAACTCAAAATCCATAGAAATGAGCAACCTAAAGGAGCAAATTTTACTGAATGCAAAGTATATCTTAATAAGCCTGACTTTTCAGAAATACAGCTTTAGAGAATAGAAATTAGTTTTTCTTTGGGTGTTTGATTATTTGAGTTATTTTGGAAAATGTCTGAAATCCTTTCATCAAATGTTACATCTGAGAATGATGACTTTTCTCCTAATAGAGTCTCTTCCAATTTATACTAAGAAGTCACTTTTTATCCCTAAAGCTATTTTATTCTACAGATATTTACTAAGCACCTCCTCTGTTCAGGGCACAAGGGTGAGTGGGGGGTTGGGGGGTAGGAGACAGCTAAAGAAGTATAAACTAGGTTTTGATCTTCACCAGCTTACAATTTAGCTGGGGAAATAAAACCCTGCTTTAGTTAAAGAACATAACGTAAGAGCTTTTTGAGTTTGGAAGAGAAAGTGCTTTCAGCTAGGGCAAAGCTTCCACAATGCAGCACAGGATGTCTTGCAGGAAGGGAAGCAGCCCATGGATATAGTTCATAAGGAAAGTGTTCAAAGTCTAGAGATCAGTTACCTTAAGGTCATGCCTAATGTGTCATTCCAGGAAGAGGAGAGACTGGTTCTCTGGTGAAACATGAAGAAATAGCAACAGAGATGCAGGAAAGAAAGTCAGGTAAACCAGAATAGCAAACCAGCTGGGGCTGGAGCAAAACAGGACTAAAGGTGAAGTGCATGGCATCAATCTACGTCTGGCACCCTTTTTAAGTATGGGCTTGGCTTTCTACCAATAATGTCTTAGATAAGCAGTAATGGATTCTCTCAGAAAAACAGACAAACAAAAACGTGAACAGAATCAGCACTACAATCTTTTTTTTGTTTTTGTTTTTTAAAATAGTTATTTATTTATTTATTTGACAGAGAGAGAGAGAGACAGTGAGAGAGGGAACACAAGCAGGGGGAGTGGGAGAGGGAGAAGGAGGCCTCCCGCCGATCAGGGAGCCCGATGTGGGGCTCCATCCCAGGACCCTGGGACCACGACCCGAGCCGATGGCAGACACCCAACGACTGAGCTACCCAGGCGCCACATCAGCACTACCATCTAATCACACTTGAGATGGTCACACAATCAAATCAAATCAAATCAAATCAAATATCTTGATTTGGATGAAGAGGAAATGTAAATACCTGTTGTGTGCTCAGAAGAAAGAATGTTTCCCTAAGAAGCTAGTCTGTCTGTAATCTAGAAAGGAGGAAAATGCAGGGGGGAGAAATTGGCTTTACCTCACGCTGTCCAGAGGGAACTGAGCCACCAAATGTGGCAGTTAGAAACTAGATTTCCAGGGCGCCTGAGTGGCTCAGTTGGCTAAGCGACTGTCTTCGGCTCAGGTCATAATCCTGGAGTCCTGGGATCGAGTCCCACATTGGGCTCCAGTTCTACATCGGGCTCCCTGCTCAGCCGGGAGTCAGCTTCTCCCTCTGACCCTCTTCCCTCTTGTGCTCTCTCTCAAATAAATAAAATCTTAAAAAAAAAAAAAAAAAGAAACTAGATTTCCAGAATTCTAGATTTAGGACAAAGGACAGTTCACTTGGATTTTCCATGACTTAGCATAGATGTCAAATTGATTTAATTTCTCCTGACATTGAGTTCATGTTCACAAAACAATTTAATAGTAATAATATTCACCTGTACTTTGACTTCAAGACACAATTAATTTATTAACTGGTATTCTGATTTTTGCATTTTCTCCTACTATTCCCCCCTAACATCTACTACATCTCCTCCTTTTCTCACCCTCACTCGCTAACTCCAGCCACACATGGCAGGCATGCTCCTGTCTCAAGACCTTTGCAGATGTCATTAAATTAAGGATCTTGAAATGAGGAGATTATCCTGGATTATCTGGGTATGTCCTATATCCATTGACATGTATTCTTATAAAAGACACACGGAGGAGAAGGCAATGTGGAGACTGAGGCAGAGGTTGGAGTGATCTGGCCACAAGCCGAAGAGGCTGGCAACCACCAGAGGCTAAAAGAGACCGGGACTGGAGCTTTCCCTAGAGGCCTTTCAGAGGGAGCCTGGCCCTGCTAACACCTTGATTTTGGACCTCTGACTCCAGAACTGTGGGAAAATAAATTTCTATTTTGTAGCAATTTGTTATAGCAGCGCTGGGAAACTACTACACCGCATGATTCCATCTATGTAACATCATCAACTGACAGAGTTATAGACACGGAGAATAGATTAGATGTGGCCAAGTGTTCAGAATGGGATGTGGGGTGGTGGCTTGCTGAGTATAAAGGGGTATCACAAAGGAAATCTTTGTTGAGATGGGACACTTCTGTCTGCATGTCAATCTTTTTTTTTTAAGATTTTATTTTTATTGGGACGCCTGGGTCGCTCAGTCGGTTAAGCGTCTGCCTTCGGCTCGGGTCATGATCCTGGGGTCCTGGAATCGAGTCCCGCATTGGACTCCTTGCTCAGTGGGGACCCTGCTTCTCACTTTGCTTGTGCTCTTTCTTTCTCTCTGACAAATAAATTAATTTAAAAAAAGTTTTTATTTTTATTTATTTGAGAGAGAGAGGGCACAAGCAGTGGGGGGAGAGGCAGAGGCAGAGGGAAAAGCAGGCTCCCCGCTGAGCAGGGAACCCTACATGGAACTTGAACCCAGGACCCTGGGATCATGACCCAAGCCGAAGGCAGATGCTTAACTGACTGAGCCACCCAGGTGCCCCTCTCTGCATGTAAATCTGATGAAATCTGAATAATAAGGTCTGTGGATTGTACCAATGTCAATTTCCTTGCTTCAATTTTATATTATAATTATATAAGATACTCTGATTAGAGGAAAGTAGGAAGAACACAGGACCCCTCTGTATTACTTTTGAAACTTCCTGTGACTCTGTAATTACCTTAAAATGAAGAGTTTAAAGAAGTAATTTCACTTCTTTCTTTTTACTATTTTCAGTTGCAGCTCCTAGAAAACTTTAAATTACATATGTGGCTTGTGTTATATTTCTATTTGATCAGGGCTGCTCTAAAATGTTATTTTCCCCTGTGGGGTTCTATAAAGGAGCCAAACAGCCTCCTGCTCTGAAATCTCAGCCTCACCTTCTATAATTGCAATAAAAACAATACAAGTCTGGGAAGTAAACTCATAACAGGAGGGAAAGTACAGACTGAGTCAGACAGACCTGGGTGGAATCCTGGCTTTGCCATTTAGAGTCAGACCTCCAGCAAATCCTTTAGCTTCCCTCAGCCTACCTCTCTTCATCTGGACAATCAGAATAATAATGCCGTTTGGGCAGGACTCATGTGAGGACAAAATGAGATCACAGAAGTGCCTGACACATATTGAGTGTTCATTAAATGTCCGTTTGTTGCCTTTCTGCTCCAAGTTTCTCATGTCACATTAGATCTTGATGTTTCCAGAAAGGGAAGAGGAGGGAAGTGATAATTAGGGCCATCTTAGAGGCGGTCTGCCATGCATGGGAAAGCACATTATTGTTTAGAGATGCTTCCAGATACCTTTTTTTTTTTTAAAGATTGCATTTATTTATTTATTTGACAGAGAGAGAGACACAGCAAGAGAGGGAACATAAGCAGGGGGAGTGGGAGAGGGAGAAGAAGGCTTTCTGCAGAGCAGGGAGCCCGACGGGGGGCTCGATCCCAGAACCCTGGGATCATGACCTGAGCCGAAGGCAGATGCTTAATGACTAAGCCACCCAGGTGCCCCAACATGCTTTCAAATACTTGATTTCATTCACTGCTCAAGATAATCCTGTGATATAGATTATTGCTGTCAGTCATTAACCTCCCAAAAGACCACCATGAAAACTTGCTGATGAAGCAAAGCTAAGTTTATTAGGGTACTGCAGGGAGAGGAAGCAACACCTTGACAGAATCTTAGGAGTCAGAGGAGGATACTTTATAGGGCTTTAGGCCCAGGTTAGATGACTTAAGCAGGTCTCGGAGGACAGGAAACTGGTTGGGAATAAGCAGAATTTATCATATTATAGTTTAGGATTAGCGAGCATAGCAAGGTGAGGGTATTAAAACAAGGATTAACGAGCAAATTGTTAATCTTGATTAGTAAACTATTTTAGTTGGTTCATAGTGGTATCTTTCAAGAACAAGAATTTCACAGAGCAAATAGCTAAGTTATTTCTGTCTGATCCCAGAACTCTTTAGCCCAGGGACAAGAAAGTGAGTGAGTTTCAGTTCTCATGGCTAACAATTTTATAGTACAAACACATTAAATAATTAGGTTAATGATTCATGGTACATCAACAAGAAAAGATACTCTACAGTCATTAAGTATAATTATTAAAAGTACTCGAAAATATGTTAATATTGTATATTGATGATATAATGTTAAATGAAGGAAACAAAGGGGTACGCCTGGGTGGCTCAGTTGGTTAAGCAGCTGCCTTCAGCTCAGGTCATGATCCCAGGGTCCTGGGATCAAACCCTGCATCAGGCTTCTCCCTCTTCACCTGCTTGTGCTCTCTCTCTCTCTCAATCTCTGTCAAATAAATAAATAAAATCTCAAAAAAAAAAGAATTTGGGGGCACCTGGGTGGCTCAGTCAGTTAAGCGTCTGCCTTCGGCTCGGGTGGTGATCCGACGGTCCTGGGATCGAGCCCCGCATCGGGCTCCCTGCTCAGTGGGGAGTCTGCTTCTCCCTCTGCCTGCCGCTCTGCCTACTTGTGCTCTCTATCTCTGTGTCAAATGAATAAATACAATCTTTAAAAAAAAATAATTTGCTTTAAAAAAGATGGAGGAACAGAAGACAAAATATTAAGTTACATGGTTGTGACAATGTCAAAATATGTGAGGATTTGGAAGAAAGTATGCTAAGAAAATAATGCCAGGATGGTGAGGTGATGAGTGTAGCAATCAGGGTCCTATCAGGAAACAGAATCCATTTCTAAGTATTTAAAACAGAGGGAATTGGAGGCAAGGGGTTATTTATAGAGGGGGTGGAAGAGCTGAGAAGCCCAACAGGGCAGCTAAAGAGCTAGGGGTATGAAACAGTTGCTAGAACCTCCACAGTAAGCCTGTTTAGTAGGAGGCCCACTGTGGAGGTTCTAGTCTTGCAAGAGGTGGAGCAAAGGGAGAGATCACTGGCCTGGCAAACACACTTCTCGGGACAGAGAGAAAGGGACAAAATGCCAGACTTCTCACTTCCTCACCACTGCAGTCTCTTGCCTGGGCTTCCCACTAGCCAAACTCAGTCAGATACCAGCTTCCAGGAAGCCTGGGAACTAGCTGGCAAAGGCCAGCCTCCTTCAGATGCAGAGGAACACAGAAGAGCAGAAATAGATCTGAGGCCCCAACAAGAGCTTTTCCTTGGCTTTCAAATATGTGTATTCGCTGGGGTTGTAATGCTCCTTCAATTCCAGTGGGGGTGGGGGGGTGGGAGGGATGTAAAGTAAATAAATTAATTTTTCTCAGAAAGAAAACTCTAAGCAGTCTCTTACACTGTAAGTTGCTGTGTAAATGGGTATCACCTCTTGGGAGGGTAATTTGGCTATGATGCTCAAAGATTTCATTGTACTTATCCTTTGTCCCAGCAATTTCATCTCTAAGAATTGACTCTATGGAAATATTTACAAGTATCTGCAAATATATATATAATATTATACATATATGGATGGTAATTGTAGCACTGTTTTCAACTGCAAAAAAAAAAAAACCTGCCCAAGTGTCCGTCAATAGGAAATCGTTTTGTTTTTTTTTTTAAGATTTTATTTATTTATTTGACAGAGAGAGAGACAGCGAGAGAGGGAACACAAGCAGGGGGAGTGGGAGAGGGAGAAGCAGGCTTCCCGCGGAGCAGGGAGCCCGATGTGGGGCTCGATCCCAGGACCCTGGGACCATGACCTGAGCAGAAGGCAGACGTTTAACGACTGAGCCACCCAGGCGCCCCACATTGTGCCATTTTTAAAAAGCAGGTTTCAGGACAGAACATAGCGTATGAGCCACTTTTTAATTTTTTAAAAATTAAATATACTGGTATGGAAAAATATCTGGAATAACATTCAAACTATCTGTGGTGATTTAGGAAGTAGGCTGACAGGAGACTTCTGCTTTCAAATAATACTTTTCTTGCTGTGTGAGGGTTGGTTTTTTTTTTTTAAGGTTTTATTCATTTATTTGTCAGAGAGAGAGAGAAAGCACAAGCAGGGGGAGCAGCAGGCAGAGGGAGAAGCAGGCTTCTCACCAAGCAGGGAGCCCAATGCGGGGCTAGATCTTGGGACCCTGGGAGCATGACCTGAGCCGAAGGCAGACACTTAACCAACTGAGCCACCCAGGGGTCCCAGAGTTTTTTTTTAATCATAATGAGTTTTATTATTTTATAACTTGAAATACATTCAACCCAGCAAATACCTTACATGTCAATTAGCCTAGATCAGTTTCTCAGTTTCGGTACTGACATTTGGACTGGATAATTCCTCATTGTGGAGGCACTGTCCTTTCATTCTAGGGTGTTAGCAGCATCCTGGCTTCTCCCCACTAGATGCCAGTAGCACACACCCCTACCCTGAGTTGTAACTGCAGAGACTGACAAATGTTTCCTATGGATATGGTTGCCTCACGCAGTGACCCAGTTAAATTTGAATTTTGGATAGACAACAAATAGTTTTTTTATTTTTTTATTTTTATTTTTTTTTAAAGATTTTATTTATTTATTTGAGAGAGAGAGAATGAGAGATAGAGAGCATGAGAGGGGAGAGGGTTAGAGGGAGAAGCAGACTCCCCGCTGAGCAGGGAGCCCGATGCGGGACTCAATTCCAGGACTCCAGGATCATGACCCGAGCCGAAGGCAGTCGCTTAACCAACTGAGCCACCCAGGTGCCCCAAATAGTTTTTTTATAAGTATGTCCCATGTAATATTTGTGTTGCATCCTATGTTTTGACTTGTTAAACCTGGCAACCCTACCTGGGGAGCAAATTGCCCTGGTTGAGACCCACTAGCCTAGGTGTTATGCTGCTTCATTGCTTTTCTGAACAGCAGTCTCTGTATGGAAAATCCACCTTTCTTCACCGTGAAATAGACATGGCCAGAATGCTGATTGGAAACCTGTAAAAAACTAAGTCATTTTCCTATTCTATTCTCTTATTCTCATACTGTCTGCCACCAAACAATCAATAGTATCTTCCAGAAAATTCTCTCACCTGAACTAAGCCCTGCAATATGTTTTTTTTAAAAGATTTTATTTATTGGGCGCCTGGGTGGCTCAGTTGTTTAAGTGTCTGCCTTCGGCTCAGGTCATGATCCTGGAGTCCTGGAATCGAGTCCCGCATCGGGCTCCCTGCTCAGTGGGGAGTCTGCTTCTCCCTCTGACTCTCCCCCCTCTCACGCTCTCTCTCTATCATTATCTCTCTCAATAAATAAATAAATAAAGCTTTTATTTATTTATTTGAAAGAGTGAGAGCACATGAGAAGGGGAGGGGCGGTGGGAGAGTGAGAGAGAGATGGGCAAGCAGACCTCCCCACACTGAGCAGGGAGTCCGATGCGGGGCTCGATCCCAGGACCCTGGGATCATGACCTGAGCCGAAGGCAGACGCTTAACCGACTGAGCCACCCAGGAACCTGGTATGATCCTTTTTAAGCTGGATCAGCTATGCCTACAAAGGCTTATGCTCCAAACTTTGAAAAATAAATTGTAAGACAGACATCGATAAAGGTTTAATGAAATGTCTACAGATACATTAAGTTGAAATAACTTAATAAACTTAGCATTTATTAAAATATCATTTTTTAAAAAGCTTATAGGCTAGATTTTCTCACCTCCTAAGGAATCCTAAATATGCAGAGAAATTATTGAGAAATTATACCTGATAAATTACTTATGGCCAAGTATTTCTAAGATAAAAAAGTTAAGATTTAACTTATTGCTCTTTTATATATTGCACACACATGCATATAATATTTGATGGTGTACATCTGAAGATGATTGGTAGGATGTAAAGTAGAGCCTCAAAATGTAAGGGTAATCAAGGCCTAGAAGGTTGAGGCATGTCTGTCCCAGAATTTCTTAGCAGTGACATAGGTTGTTTACATATGCTGGGGAAAAAGAAGAAAAGACAGAGTAAAACTGGTTTTGGGAAGTGACTCTATTGACCATATTGTTGTCTTATTCTTAATAATCTCAAAAATTGGATGTAGCAAAATTTAATTTTCTTTTTAATTTAAATTCAATTAATTAACATATAATGTATTATTGGTTTCAGAGGTAGAGTTCAGTGATTCATCAATTGTATATAACACCCAGCGCTCATTACATCATGTGCCCTCCTTAATGCCCATCACCCAGTTACCCCATCCCCCCACCCACCTCCCCTCTAGCAACCCTCAGTTTGTTTCCTATGGTTAAGAGTCTCTTATGGTTTGTAAAATTTAATTTTCTACTTTGTATGCTTCCAAATTGTTCCGCCTCTTTTTGAACGAATGTATCACTTTTATAATCTAGAAAATAAGGACTGTTAAAGTAAAATAAAATAATCATGGGCCATCTCACAATACTATGTTTGGGGAACATAAACTTTGCAACTTTTTTGGAGAATGAAATGGCACAGCCAAAATAAACACACACACCATAGACACAGTTTTGACCCAACATGACCTTCCACGGCACACGGAGATATACAAGAGTGGTCAGTCCAGGGTTTTAGTAAAGCTACTGGTCAAAATATTAGCCAGGATTATTTTGTGGAACAGGTTTATGGGAGGGTACTTTCACTTTCTATAATACGCGTCTTCTAAGCTATATTTAAATTCTAGGGTTCAAATTTGCTTATGAATTGCTTCATTCACTCAACAACTATTTGGTACTTATAATGTGTCACCAAGTTTGCCCCTTTGTTTTTGTTTTTTGTTTTTTTAAGATTTAATTATTTATTTGAGACAAAGAGAGAATGCATGAGCATGAACAGAGGAGGGGCAGAGGGAGAGGGAGAAGCAGGCTCCCCACTGAGCAGGGAGCCCGATGACATGGGGCTTGATCCCAGGACCCCGAGATCATGACCTGAGCTGAAGGCAGACACTTAACCCCAAGGTTTGCCCCTTTGAATCTGCCTTCACCAGTATAAGATTGGGGTGAAAAAATAATTTTTAAAAGGAGACAAAATAGGGAGATGAGTAGGTGCTTGTTTTCTGGATACCAAAGAATCCGTGTGGTACAGAAAGACTAGGAAGAAGGTAAACGGAGGGCGTTATCTCAAGAGTTCTTGATCACATCCTCCAAAGAAGGCCCAACTCCCCAGTCACTTTAGAAGATAAACTGATAGCTAAAGCTAATTAATCCCTTTAAGCGTCAACCACCACCCTCCAAAACCCAGAGATTTCAGACTGAAAGCAAATAGGATGACCTCACCCACCCACTCACCTACCTTCCATGAAATTGTTTCAGTGAATATAAACTCTTATCTTTGCTTTCTATATTCTGAAACTATTAAATGAGTAACAATCCCCAGCTTAAATGAGAAATTAAAAACAGAACTTCTTCAAGTTTATTTTTTAACATGCAATATAAATTATAAATAGACCACTCTTTGGTCACTCTCAGCGGTTTATGCAAATAACCATGGAGATATTGATTACTCAGTTTCAAGGAAAAGTTAAGGAAAAAAATAGCATTCATGGATCAGGTAAAGGGGACATACATGGACTCACTTTAGTTTCACAACATCCACTCTATAAAAAGTATTGATAAAAGTGATTCATATATGGGGACCCATTAAACGGAAGCTTCCCCTGTAGCCCCAGCCCAGGTCACAAACCTAAGTAAATCCTGTGAAAGGATTTCAGTCTAAAATGGAACCAAGGGAGGGCCGCCTGGGTGGCTTAGTTGGTTAAGCGTCTGCCTTCGACTCAGATCATGATCCTGGGTTCCTGGGATCGAGCCCTGAGTCGGGCTCCTGCTCAGCGGGGAGTCTGCTTCTCCCTCTGTTCCTCCCCTTGCTTGTGTTCTCTCTCTCTCTCTCCCTCTCTGTCAAATAAATAAATAAAATCTTAAAAAAAATAAAATAAATAAAATAAATAAAATGGAACCAGGGGATATGAAATGGAGAAGCTCATGACCATGCTTTCAGAAGAATGAAATTTAAGAACCAAGAGACTGATTTCCAATAAATGCCTGATTTATGAAAGACTGAGGGACATCTGCCAAGAATCTCTCCTCATCCTCAAGCCACCTAACTTACTCCTGGGACTCTGGCTGGACTTCCCCCACTTTACATTCCCTACACATTAACACAGCCTATCCCAAACCCTCAACACACCCTAGCTTGCTACAGCATGTGTTTCTCAAATCTCAATTCTGCGATTTCCTGGTAATTCAAACTTGCCCCAGTTTACCTCCTTATTCAGGTTGATAGCCTGCAATTACAAGAAATGTCTCACTGTCAAGGAAACCTAACATAAACCAATCACAATCCTCTAACTCAGCTAGCTTACCCTACGAAATAGGACCTGCTAGTTTTGGGGTTTTTTTTTTTTTTTTGTCCCTGCCCTAAGGACCTGCTAGTCTTATAAGGAAACCCCCAACCTCCTAGCCAATCATGCCCTGCTTCTATGTTCCCTCCTCTAACACTCTGTAGGACTCACTCTTGCCCAAAATCCCTTGGGAAGAGTGCTCACTGCTTGTTAGGCACTGTACTTCCCCAATCCATGTGTTGTTTTACCTTGAACAAAGGACATAAAACTTGTTATGAAATTGTATTATTTTTGTCATTTGACAGCATGGACTCCCAATTTTACAGAAGAG
The DNA here is from genome assembly GCF_003265705.2 of Callorhinus ursinus. NCBI lineage: Eukaryota > Metazoa > Chordata > Mammalia > Carnivora > Otariidae > Callorhinus > Callorhinus ursinus. The sequence goes on along the minus strand of NW_027397066.1, from coordinate 44,904,393 downwards.
CGGAGGGGTTGGGTGTCTCTAGGCAAGTGCCCTGGAGTCCAGCAATCTGTCATTATCTATGACATGGAAAGCAGTCCTCATATCACCCTCCTGAGACTACCAGGTTGGGAACCTGAGGGTACGATATAAGTACAATAGAGCCAGGAAGCCTTGGATGGGTTTCCTTTATTTATTTTTTTTAAGATTTTATTTATTTATTTGTCAGAGAGAGAGAGAGAGCACAAGCAGGGGGAGTGGCAGGCAGAGGAAGAAGCAGGCTCCCCGCTGAGCAAGGAGCCCGACGCGGGACTCAGTCCCAGGACCCTGGGATCATGACCTGAGCTGAAGGCAGACGCTTAACCAACTGGCCACTCAGGAGTCCCCTTGGACTGGTTTCCTTTGCCAAACTGTTTCAAAGGCTTTGAATTTGACCTATGCCCCAACAGTTTTAAAGCAATACTTATAAAACTGCTTATCATCAATGTTTTCAAACATTGAAGTAATGAATAGCGCAATGAGGGGGGCCTGGGTGGCTCTGTTGTTAGAGCATCTGACTCTTGGTTTTGGCTCAGGTCATGAGATCAAGCCCTGAGTCAGGCTCCCTGCTGGGCATGGAGCCTGCTTAAGGTTCTCTCCCTCTGCCCCTCCGTCCCACCCCACCCCCAACGCCGCTCCTGCACTCTCTCTCTCTAAAAAAAAGAACAGTGCAATGAACTCCATATACCCATCACTTAGTGAAGCACTGCTTTTTTTTTCCCCCACTCAAAAACTTGTTGAGTCACATAAGGAGGTCCACGGAAAGAGACAAAATGCCTAACTGGTTTACAGTCCTAGCTCTGCTATGAATAAACTGTGCAGCATTGAGTACTTCATGGTGCCACTTCGGAGCTCCGTTTTCTCATTAACTGAGACGATAAAACTTGGATGGGATTTTTGGGGACTTTCCAGGCCGTCTACCCTATAGTTTGATCCTAAAGTTCATTCACTCAATTTACTCATTAAGCCACCATTACCTTTTGCCTTAATTCATCTCCCTTTGTCCATTCCTGTTCCTCTACATTCCATTTTCCCTCTAGTGGCCTAAAAAAGTCAACTTCTAAAATGTAGATCTGATCACCTGATCACATCATTCCTCCACTAAAGTCCCCTTCGTGCCTTCCCATTTCTTGCAGGGCGATGTTCAGATGTTCAAGCTGCTCCACAAGATGCTTGAGGAGCTGCCAGATCTGGCCTAGGCCTGGTCTGCCTCTCTTCTCACTGACTCCACCACACTGGCCATTTCCAGCTCAGGCTCCCTCTGTGTGCCATTCCAACTACCTGGAGGGTTCCTCTCGGCCTCAGCACTCCACCTCCCTCCATCCCAACACAGACACATTCTGCTTGGGCTACCTGTTCTCATTCTTCAGGAATCTGCTTAAGGATTACATCCTTCAGAAAGCCTTCACCTGAACTGGACCAAGTCCTATGAAGTCTGTGTATGCTCTGTTAGTACTTGGGTGTAGTGGCCTTAAACATTGTGTTAGTTACTTGTGTATTACTTAACTGCTACTTACCCTCACCATACTATAAATTCCATAAGGTCGTTTTTACTATTTTGGCCATTAACGTAATTCCAGCACTTAGCACAGGGCCTGGTACAGAATAGGCATTCAAATACATATTTGTGGTTAAATGACTCGTTCGCTGCAAGGCCTTAGAGATAAAGACACTCATAGCTTAGTGGGGAGGACAGACTGAGAAGTGATAGACAAATGGCAATGCGTTACTAGAAGTGCTAGGATGAGGGAACAGATGTAAGGCAGCTCAGATCCATTCAAGAGACACCTAACACAGTTCTTGGCCGGGATTGGCAGGGGAGACTGACTTTGCAGGGGAAATCCATTCAACAAGCCTAGATACAGAGTCTCTATGGGGGCAGGGGCACAGTGAGAGAGGGGGACAGTCTCAGTGACCTTTTGGGAATGTTCGGATGCTGACATGCCCACGTGATACTCCCCCAGACTTATTTGGCCTGTGGTCAGGTGCTGTCCACCCTTTCTCAGTAACAGGGCTGGAAGCAAAGCAACTATTCATCAGTACTAAGTTGGGTTCAGTTAGTAAATGAGTAAGAACTGGGTAAGCCCTTTTTTTCCCAAAGAAGGAAGTGGGAATTACAGTTAAGGCAGTATACTTTTCCTTTATTTAAGCTGCAAAATGCCAGCATAACTTCCTTTTTTTCTTTTTTTTTAATCTTTTTTTTTTTAAAGATTTTATTTATTTATTTGAGAGAGAGAGAATGAGAGTTAGAAAGCACGAGAGGGAAGAGGGTCAGAGGGTCAGAGGGAGAAGCAGACCCCCCGCTGAGCAGGAAGCCCGATGCGGGACTCGATCCCGGGACTCCAGGATCATGACCTGAGCCGAAGGCAGTCGCTTAACCAACTGAGCCACCCAGGCGCCCAAACTTCCTTTTTTTCAAGATTAATCACCAGGGGCGCCTGGGTGACTCAGTCGTTAAGTGTCTACCTTCAGCTCAGGTCATGATCCCAGGGTGCTGGGATCGAGCCCCACATCAGGCTCTCTGCTCAGCAGGAAGCCTGCTTCTCCCTCTCCCACTCCCCCTGCTTGTGTTCCCTCTCTCGCTGTCTATCAAATAAATAAAATCTTTAAAAAAAAAAAAAAGAATAATCACCAATAACTTATCAGCAAGTATAAAGTCATCTTAAACTGAAAGTCTAAGGGCACCTGGGTGGCTCAATCAGCTAAGCGGACCACTCTTGATTTCTGCTCAGGTCATAATCTCAGGGTCTTGAGATTGAACCCCATGTCCAGCTCCATGCTTAGCTCAGAGTCTGCTTGGGATTCTCTCCCTCTCCCTCCTCTGTCCCTCCCCCTGCTCATGTGTGTGCTTACATGCTCTCTCTCTCAAATAAATAAATAAATGAAATCTTTAAAAAAAAAAAAGAAACAAAGTTGTAGGAAATATCAAACATTTCAGAAATGTGCACCTGAAAACTAAAATCTTCTATATTATTACTCATGCTCAAGAATAAGTAGTGTCAATAGTTACACACTTAAGTTACATAGGCTTTTTTCTAAACATATATAAATATACATACAGAATAACATTTTTTAAAGATTTATTTATTTTTGTGAGAGAGAGCACAAGCAGAGAGGAGGGGCAGTAGGAGAAGCAGTCTCCCCACTGAGTGGGGAGCCTGATATGGAACTCAGCTGAAGGCAGATGCTTAACCGACTGAGCCACCCAGGCGCCCCTGAATAAACATTTTTAATTAAAATTATTTTGTATTGTCCTGAAACTTTTTCTTTTTATTTTTTTAACTTCTTTTTTTCCTTTTAATAATATACCTTGAACCTGTTATTTTATGCAGATCTATCTGGTTCTTTTTTTTTTAAATGAGATTTTATTTATGTATTTATTTTTGAGAGAGAGAGGGAGGGGGAGGGTCAGAGAGAAAGGGAAAAGGAGAGAGAGAATCCCAAGCAGACTCTGCGCCGAGCACAAACCCATTGCGGGGCTCAATCTCATGTCCCTGAGATCATGACCTGAGCCGAAATCAAAAGTTGGACACTTAACTGACTGAGCCACCCAGGCACCCCTATCAAGTTCTTTTTAATAACTTCCCAGAATTCCATTAATCAAAAATCTTAAAGTACTCCCAAAACAAAATCAAATGTTTACATACTGAAGTTAAGTCTATATTAGGTTGTACAAATGAAATATACTCACTTATCATTTTCCCTGGATTGTGTACCCGAGAAAGATTATAGCAAAAGTTGCTGAGATATAAAACCCACCAAATCAGGGGTGCCTGGGTGGCTCAGTCGTTAAGCGTCTGCCTTCAGCTCAGGTCATGGTCCCAGGGTCCTGGGATCGAGCCCCGCATCGGGCTCCCTGCTCCGCGGGAAGCCTGCCTCTCCCTCTCCCACTCTCCCTGCTTGTGTTCCCTCTCTCACTGTCTCTCTCTGTCAAATAAATAAATAAAATCTTAAAAAACAACAACAAACTAAAACCCACCAAATCAAATTGAAAGATCAAATTAAATTTGTTGGAGAAAATCTCCCAAAAGTAGAGTCTGGTGGATAGAAGGGTAGAAATCAGTATGGAAGAAATAAAGAGGATGTTTCACAAACCTGTTTATTTGTGCATTTGTGATATACAGTTTCAGGATACAATGAAAACTTTCCCCCCCATTTTTTTTTTTTAAAGATTTTATTTATTTATTTGACAGAGAGATCGCAAGAGCAGGAACACAAGCAGGGGGAGTGGGAGAGAGAGAAGCAGGCTTCCCGCCAAGCAGCGAGCCCGATGTGGGGCTCAATCCCAGGACCCTGGGATCATGACCTGAGCCAAAGGCAGACGCTTAACGACTGAGCCACCCAGGTGCCCCTCCCCCCCATTTTTCATAGAGGGAAGTCTTTAAATAGAGATAAGGATTTTGGTACAATAGATAAAGAACATTGGTTTGCATATTCAGGTCATTGCAGACTGATGTCTAAAATTCCTCTAGGACCTGGTTTAATCTGGCGAGGGAATTACTCCCTCCGACCCGCAATCACTGTAGGTAAAATGTACTTGAAAAAAATCACATTTTCTTTTCAGACAGACATATTTTGCTGAAATTTCTTTAGTGTTTAAGTGTTTAGTTTCTTTAAGTATTTTAGGAGTTTGGATTTTTGTCTCTGTGCAAGCAGAAACAATAGGGGGTTCAAAGCAGGAGAAGGAGCAGATCTGATTCTGTTTGCAAAAGGTCACTTTGGCTGATGTCGGGGAATGGACTATAGGGAGGTGTAGCAGCCTAAGTGAGGTTCTATAGGTCAAGTCATTCCTTGGCTCAAAAGCCTTCATCTCAGAGTAAAACCAAAAGCCTTTTGGTGCTCTGTCCCCTTGCCTGTCTTCTTCCCTCTTGCATACCCCCTCCTCTCTCCCCCCACCCCCAGCCACTGGGGGCTTCAGGAGGGCAGGGGTTTTGTTTTCTCTGTTAGAGGGCCAATACTTACTCCATATACTAGTGCTGATAGTATTGGTCATCGAGTGCATGGTTCTCCTTTGTCTTTAGAATAAATTTTAAAATTCTTGATTTGGTATCCAAGGTCTATTTAGGGCAGTCACAGCCCCATCTTACCATTAATGTTTAGGGCTCTTGCTATAGCTACACAGACCTCACTTTTAACTTTCTCACAGTCTTAGAATTCCCTGTGGCCTCTGCCTAGAAGGATCCTGACTTCCTCTTTTCTTAGCCAACTCCTTTTCAAACTTCAAGTCTCGGCTTGTATGTAATTTCTTCAGGAAAACATTTGCTTGTGACCTTTATAGACTCTAATAACAAACACCCGGGGTTTTTTGCCTTCTTGGTGTTTATCACAGATAAATTCTGTTTTTATTGACAGTGAAAACAGTGTTTTTTAAAACTTCTAGACCTTTTTTTTTTTAGAACCATTTAAGATTCACAGAAAAACCGAGCAGATAGTACACAGTTCCCATATACTTTTTCTCCTGTTAAAAAGAAACCACAGGGGTGGCCCAGTTGGTTGAGCATCTGCCTCAGCTTGGGTCATGATCTCAGGGTCCTGGAATCGAGTCCCACATTGGGCTCCCTGCTCAGCGGGAAGCCTGCTTCTCCCTCTCCCTCTGCCACTCCCCCTGCTTGTGCTCTCTCTCTCAAATAAATAAATAAAATCTTAAAAAAGAAGAAAGAAAGAAAGAAAGAAAGAAAGAAAGAAAGAAAGAAAGAAAGAAAGAAAGAAAGAAAGAAAGAAAGAAAGAAAGAAAGAAAAAGAAAGAAAGAAAGAAAGAAAAAGAAAGAAAGAAAACCACAGGCCCAAACTGCATCACTTGGGGGCCAAGTTGCCAAACCTGGGTTTAATCCCAAACCTAATTGCAGATTCAACTTCCCCCAAAATAATATAGTCTTAACCTGTCAGTCAGGAATTTTCTGATAAGAACCAATGAGGTAATCTGTCATATGGGGGCCCTTTCGAGCCCCCAAAGGATGATGAGGTAATCCAAGATCTCCTGCCTTCTCCCTGCCACCCCCAAAGGGAAGGTGATCTTACCTGGAACAATCCTTTCTTTTCTTTTACTAATAATTTTCTTGCCCACCCTCCTTCCTGTAAAAACCTTCCATTTTGCACACCCCCCCTTCAGAGCTCCTCTCTCCTTGCCAGATGGGATGCTGCCCGATTCATGAATCCCTTAATAAAGCCAATTAGATCTTCAAACTTACTGGTTGAGTATTGTTTTTTAACACCCCCAACACACACACGGTTTCCCCTCTTGTTAACATCTGTGTGAGAGCAAGATGGAGTCACACATGTCAAGTAGTGAGTTAAGCAGCTGAGGATGGTGCAGCTAAGACCAGATATCACTGGAGCCAGCACGGGCTGACAACACCCAGAACTGATAACTAGCTGAACCAGAAGAGGGCTGCAAAGGCCCAAGACTGATTAAACTGCTTTAAAAAGGGAGGACTTTTGCAGCAAACTGTCAGACTTCAGACATTGACCCTCTCGGGCCTGCCCACATCCAAAACGCAGCGGCCACCAAAGGCTCTGCCCAACTGATCTCTGAACAACTGCTTGAACGTAATAAGCAGCATGTGCCAAGAGCTGACTTGAACTGGACTGAGTCCTCATCTCAACTGTGGGCTCATGCACTGATTTTGCATTTGGTTAACTTCCTATCCCTTGTTGTATCTTGTTTGTTGCATGACTTTGTACCGTGCTTTGCTTTTTGACACCTAGGAAGCCAAGTTAAAGATTTTTATTTTATTTTATTTTTTATTTTTAAGGAATCTCTACACCCAATGTGCGGCTTGAACTTACAGCCCCAAGATCAAGAGTCGCAGGCTCTACTGACTGAGTCAGCCAGGTGCCCCTGACACCCAGTTAAATGTTTAGTGAAATGTCATTTGAGTTTGGAATCCTGAACCTGCTTTACAATTATGTTAACCTTGCTTTATGATTAAATAAAGCTGATATTACAGAAAGACATAACTCACATGTGTGCTATCATAGTGTGCTTTTGATAATCTTATATTAAAATGGTGCATCTGTTATAATTAATGAACCAATATGTGTTCATTACTTCCCATACATTATTATTAACTGAAGTCTATAGTTTATTTAGTGTTTTTAGTTTTTACCTAATGTCCTTTTTCTGTTCCAGCATTCTATGCAGAATACCACATTACATTTAGTCATCATGTCTCCATCATGAGGTATAAACCATCATTTCTCCTCAGAAACTGAGACAGTTTCTCAGACTTGCCTTATTTTTGATAACCTTGACCGTTTTGAGGAGTCCTGGTGAGGTATATTGTTGGATGTTATTTTTTCAAGTAAACTTTCTATTTAAGTATAACTTCCCAACAGTAATTTAATTCTCTGTGGTACAATTAGTATCAGTTTTTCCCAGCACACTATAATCTCCATGAAGGTTAGGGTCATGTCTGATTTATGCATAGCTGTATCCCCAGTGATTAACACATAGCAGACACTCAATATAAATTGCTAGATGAATAAATTATTTGCTCATGAAACAACAATTTGTGCAGCACTCATTACTGGAAATTCCCACTCACAGGCATTCTCCTTGAGGCTAAGTATGGCCTTAGTATATTAGTACAAATCCTATTCCTTTTTCTGGTGGAATTCTAGATTCCTCCTTTCCATTAAGTTTTTCCATATTATTTTACTTTACAATGTATCTCCTTTACCGATTTTTTTAACATTCATTTTGTCACCTACATATGGCTTTATTACTTGCTAATCCACAGCATTATAGAGTGTATTCAAGGAGCTGTTACTATAGCAATGTATTAAGAAAGCAAGACTCCTTTTTTTTCTTTTTTCTTTTTTTTAAAGAAAACCTAACTCCTTTTGAGAGGCTCATAATCTACATGAGGAGACTGGACACGTACATAAATATAAATAAACTAAGAAGACATTGTATACACCGGCAAATGAATGATTTAACCCTGAAGTATATACTAGGTCTCTGGGAGCAGAGAACTCAATGGGACTAACAGAGTAGGCTTTGAGGAAATCTAGAAACAAGATTTCACCTTCCAAGTTATAAGAACACTCAGTCCTGGTAACGGATATTCAGTGTCAGCTGTAGAGCCTGGAAATCAACTGCACTCCTCCCAAACAAAAGATATCATGTGTCAGTGGAGTATGGTTAGAAGGAACATGAGCTTTGGAGTCAACATCCCAGCTCTGTCCATTATAAAGTGTGTGCTCAAGGAAAAAGTGTGTGAGGACTCTGACATTTGTTAAGAAAAATTATCCAAAATTTGGAAATAGGCAAAAAGAAGGCTGTGTGTAGCTTTGCGCAGTGGCAGTATCGTAGCCAATGAGGTTTATCCGAGGCGCGATTATTGCTAATTGAAAAAGAAGGCTGTGTAACTTCTCAGTGTCATACTTGAGTTCTGTCTTAACCAGCCTGCCCAAGGATGATTTAATTCTCTAGGAAAATGACCACTTTTGCTATGCTATTTACAACTGATTAGGCCCAGACTCAGGGAAGAGTTAACATGCAGTTACAAAGGGGCGCCTGGGTGGCTCAGTTGGTTAAGCGACTACCTTCAGCTCAGGTCATGATCCTGGGGTCCTGGAATCGAGCCCCGCATCGGGCTCCCTGCTTGGCGGGAAGCCTGCTTCTCCCTCTCCCACTCCCCCTGCTTGTGTTCCCTCTCTCACTGTGTCTCTCTCTGTCAAATAAATAAATAAAATCTTTAAAAAAAAAAAAACATGCAGTTACATGATAACTTGCAGATTTTTGTCTGATAGAGAAGCAAATAATTTCTCTCCAATCTTATTGTTCTGTAAGACATCAACTAGTTTTCTCTCTCACCTAGCACATTTTATTTCAGAATGTCTTTCCTGGAAGACTTTATAAATCCTTATTCTTCAAAGGGTCTCTGAACTGGCTTACAATTGTGCAAGCACGCACGCACACATGTACGTCTGGGAGCCATATTTTAATTTTGGGCAAGTTACTAATAAATATTTTCCTTACCCCTTAGTTTCCTCTTTGTAGTTAATGTCACGTGACAAGACCTTTCCTTTGGCAAGAGACTCACCCCATCTCCACAGCTTGTGGTGTTTATTTTTTCTGCTTATACCTTACTATCAAGTTTAGTTTTAAACACGTGAGGCTGGAGATGTCCATGACTCATGCCAGTGGAGATGTCAGAAGTTCTGAGCTTTGCATTGAGAGAAGAGCCTGGGCTGACAATATAAGTTTGGAAGTCATTAACGTCATCAAGAAGGTATTTATTTAAAGGCATAAGGCTAAATGGGGAGGAATGAAGGAGGAGGAAAAGGAATGAGAGAAGCAATGAAGACAGTTCACTTGATGCAACATCAAATTGGAACTCTGATACTTAGAGACTCATGGAAGATGAAGAAGTAGCAAAGGACACTGGAGAGGGAACGAAGACATCAGAGAAAAAACAGTTTAGCGTCAGAGAAACCAGAGGGCTGATCTGGGTGAAATGCTGCTGAGCAGCGGTGTCAGCAGGGACTAGAGTGCATATATTAGATATGGTAACATGGAAGATGGCAGTGACTTGAGAAGGTCACTTTGTGTGGAGTAATGAGACAGAGGCCTAGCTAGATTCAAATGGGTTAAGGGTGAAGGGAACTTGGAGATGTGGAGATAGCACAAGTGGAAAACTTATATTACAGGAGCACCTGGGTGGCTCCGATGGTTGGGCGTCTGCCTTCAGCTCAGGTCATTACCCAAGGTCCTAGGATTGAGTCCCGCATTGGGTTCCCTGCTCAGTGCAGAGCCTGCTTCTCCCTCTCCCTCTCCCTCTGCCATTCTCTCTGCTTGTGCTCTCTGGCTCTATCTCTCTGTCAAATAAATAAATAAAATCTTAAAAAAAAAAAGAAAACTTGTATTACAGATAAATCTGCGACTTCTGGCAGAGATCTAGACTCTACAACGATTTATTATATTTCTTTAAAAAATATTTATTTATTTTATGGAGAGAGAGCATGCGAGCATGAGTTAGGGGAGGGGCAGAGGGAGAGAATCTTCAAGCAGACTCCCTGCTGAGCTCAGAGCTTGGGGCCCAGAGGCAGGGCTGGATCCCATGACCCTCAAGAACCAGACGCTTGGGCGCCTGGGTGCCTCAGTTGGTTAAGCGACTGCCTTCGGCTCAGGTCATGATCCTGGAGTCCCGGGATCGAGTCCCACATCGGGCTCCCTGCTCAGCAGGGAGTCTGCTTCTCCCTCTGACCCTCTTCCCTCTCGTGCTCTCTATCTCTCATTCTCTCTCTCTCAAATAAATAAATAAAATCTTTAAAAAAAAAAAAAGAACCAGATGCTTAACTGACTGAGCCACCCAGGCACCCCAACAGCCATTTATTACATTTCTAGCAGGATCCTGATGATTTCACCAATGTGAAATCCCACACAATTGGATGCCTACTACACACCACACTCTGTTATGTTAGAATTATTGAGAGGAGGGGCGCCTGGGTGGCTCAGTCGTTAAGCCTCTGCCTTTGGCTCAGGTCATGATCCCAGGGTCCTGGGATTGAGCCCCGCATCGGGCTCCCTGCTCTGCGGGAAGCCTGCTTCTGTTCCCTGTCTCGCTGTGTCTCTCTTTGTCAAATAAATAAAATCTTGAAAAAAAAAAAAGAATTATTGAGAGGAATACCTGAGGAAGCTTCCACTCAAGTAGATGTGGGTTCTACAGCCCAACTGCCTGAGCTCAAATCCCAGCCCTGACACTAACTAGCTCAATGAATTTCAGCAATTACCATAATATGAGTCTCGTTTTCTTCATCTGTAGAATGGGCAGTACCTATATCATAAGGCTATTGTAGAGATACGTGTTTAGAGGATGCCTGGCACATAGTAAGTGCTCAAAAAAGATTCATTATCTTTTTCAAGGAGCTAGTTTAACTAAGAAAATAAAGAGACTTATAAATACAAGGTATTAAATGTCATGATCGAAGCATGCATTGGGGCTATGGAAGTCAAAGGAGTTGCTTGGCCTAATAAGGAGCCCAGGAAAGAGTCTCATTGAGGTGAGGTATAAACCATCTGGACTATATCATTTTTTTCTCATCACGACCCTATAAGGAGGACATACTGCATTTTACAAAGGAATTGTAGCTTATAAATATCAGAGAACAGATGATGAAGAATCCAGAAAGCTGCTTTAAAGATGGATTGATTTAGGTATTCTGCAAAACTGTGAAGGCCTAGGGATCTGTAGCTTTGAGACCATATGTATCTTGAACAAAGACTGTATCTCCTATCCTTTGCTTGATGAAATTTCTCAACTTGCATTAAACAGCTAGGAGGGAGGGCGGGAGACAAGGAGAGATAAAGACTTGGCCGAGGCTTTGTTGCTCTGTCAAATGGCTTCTTTCCCCAGTGGTGACTTGTGTGTTAATATTGATGTTGCAGGATTTCTTTTCCTTTAGTGCCCGTGGTTCTCCGTCACACCGCTTCGAAGAATGAAGAGGTAGACCAGACGAAGAGTGGTGGGTAGCAAAGCAAAGTTTATTGAGTGATAATAGTACAAAACTCCCAAAGAGGGAGGGGACCCCAGAGGGTTGCCCCCAGTTTCTAAGTCTGGGGGTTTTTATGGGCTTGTGGGTGGGCTGCTTTAATCTGATTAATCACCCCCCATGCCCCTGTCATCCAATCAGGTTTTTGTCATCTACCCATCACATGGGAAAGGGTGGAGGGCTCCTTCCAGGGTGGTGTAAAATCCTTTTAAGGGTGGTTTCCTCTTAGGGCAAGGAGGCCTTGTTCCTGCCTGCCTTTCTTCCTTCTTTTTTTTTTTTTTTTTTAAAGATTTTATCTATTTATTTATTTGAGAGAGAGAGAATGAGAGATAGAGAACACGAGAGGGAAAGGGAAGAGTCAGAGGGAGAAGCAGACTCCCCGCTGAGCGGGAAGCCCGACGTGGGACTCGATCCCAGGACTCCAGGATCATGACCTGAGCCGAAGGCAGTTGCTTAACCAACTGAGCCACCCAGGCGCCCCTGCCTGCCTTTCTTCCAACTCTCCTTCATTATTGACTCTGGGACTAAAATTTAGTGCTTACTTAATAAGAAATGAGTTATAGTAAACCAATCTGACCAAGTCCCTTCTGTTTAAAACCTGTCCATGTTTCTCCATGGTCAAGCCCTCAACAAGTCCTGGTTTAAGTTTCTATTCATGTTCTTTTCATTCTTGAATGTCCCTTTATGAAAAGTCTTCCTCTACTGACGCACTGAGTCTCTGCTTTTGAGACCTGGTTTCACTGGGTTTTAAGAATTCTGTGATCTAAAATCTTTCTACACAGAGTATAGTCCATGGACCAACAACACTGTCATCACCTGAGAACTTGTTAAAAATGCAGAATCCCAGACCTACTGAATCAGAAATTGCATTCTGACAAGCTGTCCGTGCACATTAAAATTTAAGAAGCACTATTATAAAATAGGTAAAAGGGACTTAGGAAAACTTCAGGACACCAAGAGATTTTTTGCACAGAAGTAGGATAAATTAAAACTAAATCTAACATGGAAATGTTTTCTAAAATCAGATTTATACGTTCAAAATAAATTTTGTGACATTTAGTATACTCATTCAAGTGAATTGCCACAGAGTTTAAGCTTCTTTGTAAGTACTCAACATTTTTCAGAGAGCTGGAATTTTATATTGATAAGTAGAACTTATCTGATGACAATGAAAAAGACAAATTTCTTATTTTAGACTCAGTCCTGGGACAAAGTCATCTCTAAGAACACAGGACAGATAGAAGAGGTGAAATAGCTACTCTTGCCATATCCTTTTTCTTTCCCTTCCAGAATCAAGTGTAGCCACTTTTTTAAAATCTTTTTTTTTTAATTTCTTAAGAACTCATCTTACACTGCTTATAGACCATCTAGCATTCTCCGTGACAATTTGTTCAATTTGTTCTTGTTCTATTCCGCACAGTCAAGAATTTGATAATTTTTTATTATGAGAAGCTATCTTTTCCTTTCTGTGAACTTATTGGCTTCATGGAATTTTTTTTTAAAGATATTCTTATTTCCTTTTTTTTTTTAAAGATTTTATTTATTTATTTGGCAGAGAGAGACACAGTGAGAGAAGGAACACAAGCAGGGGGAGTGGAAGAGGGAGAAGCAGGCTTCCCGCCGAGCAGGGAGCCCGATGTGGGGCTCGATCCCAGGACCCTGGGATCATGACCTGAGCCTAAGGCAGATGCTTAATGACTGAGCCACCCAGGCGCCCCTTCATGGAATTTTTTGTAACCACTTCTACCTGTAATTCTATTTGCCAGATTTGGCAAATTCTAATTGCCAGGTTTGGCAGGTTTGACTGGGCTCAGAAAGACCTGGAGAGGATGGCCTGGGTGGCTCAGTCAGTTAAGTGTCTGACTCTTGATTTTGGCTCGGGTCATGATCTCGGGATTTCGAGATCAAGCCCTGTGTGGAACTCCGTGCTGAACCCAAAGTCTGCTTTGCTTGAAATTCTCTGCCTCTCCACTTCTCCCTCTGCCCTTCCCTCACTTGTGCATGCGCGCGCTTGCATGCTTTTTCCCTCTCTAAAGTAAATAAATAAAATCTTTAGGGTCTCCTGGGTGGCTCAGTCAGTTCAGCATCTGCCTTCGGCTTAGGTCATGAGCTCTGTGTCCTGGGTTGGAGCCCCAAGTCAGGCCTCCTGCTCAGCAGTGAGTCTGCTTCTCTCTCTCTGCCCTTCTCCACTGCTCGTTCTCTCTTTCTCTCACATAAATAAATAAAATCTAATAATAATCTAATAACTGGAATGAGTTGGACACTCAACCGACTGAGCCACCCAGGTGCCCCACTGATAGTATGTCTTAAATGTGGTAAGATTCAGACAAATTTGTAAACCCTTGGCCCATAGCCTCTACTCAATAAATGTTAGTTCTTCACTCTGGCACTGCCTAAAATGTCTTTATCCTTCAGCAAAGATTGCTGAATGTTGAAGGCAAAATGGTTGATGGAACCAGCCCCTTAGGGCAGGGTCTCTTTTCCCTACCGGTCCTCAGAGTTCCCCAGCTGCAGCCTTGCAATAGTAAGAATCACTGTGACCACAGCAGAGGCAGCTTGGGGATCCAGTGGAGATCTATCTGAGATGGAGTTGCCACCCCAAACTATGATGGTGAACATACACCGTAGGAAGAAAAATCACAGATTTCAGTGTGAGTGAACCCTTGGAAATTCCCTTGGCTCTCAGTGTGGCCTTCAGCCCTGCTGATACCACTGTTACTGAGGCAATAGTCTCCATTGTTGTGGGCAGCCTCCCAGGGTAATTGACAGCGACAGGGGTTAGGAGAGGTAGAAAGGCCAAAGAACAGACATCAAAGGCAATTATCACAAAACCCAGCTTGCTGTGAATGGAGGCAGTCACTCAGAATCTCATTCTGGAACTAAACTCCCCAGGCAGATTAAAAATTCTGATCATCCCCAAAGTAAAAATGAGACCCAGGAGCTTTCTATGAAAAAGATGTTTTGACCGAAAGCATACCAGCATCTGCTTCCTGGGGTTGGGTGTTTCCTGGTTTGCAAATACACTCCTTCCCAGTACCTCAAAAGCTGTTGGATTACATTTCCGAAGTAGTCACATCTGTTTTCCATTGTGCAGTACGGTCATACATTCCTTCCTGCCAGCCTGCAGCAAATAGTCACGCAGCACCTACTATGTGCATAGCATTGCTTTGGGTAATATGAAAATCTGGCCATAGAGGTGGGCAGGGAGCACATTAACACAAACCAGAGATCTTACAATGATTATCACCCTGTCAATTATTTTTGTCAGTATTGGCTCCTTTTTTTTTTTTTAAAGATTTTATTTATTTATTTGAGAGAGAGAATGAGATGCAGAGAGAGAGCACAAGAGGGAAGAGGGTCAGAGGGAGAAGCAGACTCCCTGCTGAGCAGGGAGCCCGATGTGGGACTCGATCCCGGGACTTCAGGATCATGACCTGAGCCGAAGGCAGTCGCTTAACCAACTGAGCCA